>NC_041405.2:59616962-59779462 GCF_900747795.2 Erpetoichthys calabaricus | reverse complement strand
TGTGAAAAGAGGCATACACAAATCCAGATTTTGTGAAAAGAGGGCTTTAACTAAGAAGTTCATACTTTATTTTCTGGTCGCAGCCCCCCGGGGTTTTTAACTCAAGTGTTGGAAGGATCAGAAAATCTAGCCCTGTACCATAACTGGCAGAATCTACAAACCCCTCCTCTCTCTGAGAGAGGCGTTGAGCATTCTCCGGCACCCTCTGGGAGTGGTGTTCAAGCCTTCTCCGGCGGCCTCTGAGAACGGTGTTCAGTATTCTCCGGCGCCCTCTGGGAGCGGCGTTCAGTATTCTCCGGTGCCATCTTTTTCTAACAGGTGGTCCCCTTTGTCGGCTGCACTTTACTCTGAGAGCGGATATCGGCGTAGAAGCCACTATTCACCCTGATATTCCCTTCGTCCTGACCATCAGCGGAGACATCGAGAAAGACTGGAACAACTGACCGAATAACTTCACCAATTACTGGTGCAATTTGTAGAATTAGAGGCTCCCTGTGTACAATTCCACACCCGAAATGTGTTTAGACTTGATGCATATGTATGCATTTTACATCCATCTAACCCATAATTAAAGGAGCCGTTTTATATTACTTTTTTATTCATGAAAATAACATTGTTTGCAAAATATTATATTGTGTGATCATAATTACAAATTATTATTATATTCTGTGTTCATAATTATTATATTCTGTGTTCATAATTGCATATTATATTCTGTGTTCATAATTGTAGCCTTTGATTAAATTTTGGTCATGCCTGAAAACAGCTCTAGCAGAAGCAGCGACACCGGCAGTGACAGTACTGGCTGTGATACAGACGAGGGATGTAAATATTCTGGAGGACGTAAAGGTAGGAAAAGACCGTCCAGTGAAAACCTGAGACTATTAAAAGAGATGTCTGATAATTTAGAATATTCCACAAAGCCCCCTAAAATCCCCACCCCTCCAACATCTCTTCAAATTGTTCAATCACCACACCCAGTGACACATCCGATCGACAATTTTGATCTCATTAATAATGCACTCCAGGTTCTAAATTCTGATGAAATAGCCGTAGTTAACGCTCTGCTGGAGCTTTTGAAGAATACCTCTTCTGAGGCCGGAACGTCTTCAGGCCCAGCACAACAACCTAATGCCCTAGACACGAATGTAAAAACCCCGCAAACTTTTACCTCGGGGGTATCAGGGTCCTCATGCTCCTCTGGGGCAAGTAGCTCTCTGCTTCAACACTTCTCTGTCAGCGACTCGTTAATACAACCTTCTACATTACGGTGCCGCAAGGTCCATCTTCAGCACTCGTCTGCTGATGACTTAACAGGGTCGGATACTTCAAGTCCTCAGACAGGCTCCGGAGGGACTAATCCGTCCGGGGTAAACTCGACTCTCAAAGCCGACTCTCCACAGCCCTCTACCTCGCATCAGCACTCGTCTGCTGATGATTTAACAGGGTCGGATACTTCAACTCCTCAGACAGGCTCTGGAGTGACTAATCCGTCCGGGGTAAACTCGAGTCTCGATGCTGATTCTCCACAGCCCTCTACCTCACATACGGACAATCCTTCCTCTCCAGACCCGTCAGTAAGTTCCCCAGAGCCTTCCACTTCTATATTAAGTAATTTATTTATAATGGAGTGTCCAAAATTTAACAAAATCGAGATTAGACACCGCTTCAATTTTTCTGAGGCCTACACACTTGATTCATTCGCCGAAGTTTTAATCATATACACGAGACCCTTCAACAAATATTAGACAGTTTTACGAGCACTTTGGATCCTAGGGATCTAGTGCAGTTAGAATTACGGGCCGAATCTATCAACCCCAGTGTTTTTTCCCTAATCCCCGCGGGTATGCTTTCTGTGGAAAATTTTTTTAATAAAATTGAATTACTTCTCCAGAGTCACGCTACTATTTTCGCCGATTCCTGTCTGACGCTAATCGTTCAGTTAGTGAGGGTTCCATCTGGGGAATCTAGGCGTAAAGCCTGTACCCTTTTCAGCAATACAAACGTTCAAAAGAAACGGAAACACCTATTGATCTCCTTCAACCTGGATGATCAGTGTTGTTTTGCCAGGGGTTTACTGGCTGTATTAAACGCTAGGTTCAGAACCAATCAGAATCAGGTCAGATTATTAACGGATCAGAAAGTAACGTTTTCAGATATTGAAAAGTTTGAGAGGTTAATGGGAATTAAAATTATCGTCTGGTACCGGGAACCCAACACTAACGCTCTATTAAAATTTGAAGCGTCTGGTGCCAGAAAAACAAAGACAGCTTTCCTGTTTTTGCATCATGAACATTATTACGATATTTTGAATCTAAAAGATTTTCTGGGATTTTCCTACATCTGTGATTTTTGCTACACGGGGTATTCTAGCCTGTCACGACATAGTTGTGAGCAGCACTGTGACGTCTATTTATCTAAAAACTGTCGTTGGGTTGACGGGGAGGCTTTTCGATGTTCTGATTGTCAGTGTTTCTGTCGATCAAGGTTTTGCTTTAACACTAGAATTACCAGAGCCTACGAAAAAACTCGTGGATCCGGCCCACCTTAAATCGCTTCTTAAAACCGTTCTCCACCTCTCCGCCAGCGTCTTTTGTCATCTAAATGTACTGATAAAGACAAGCTGCCAGCAGCCGGCTATTCCATCCCCCCAACGACTTAGAACGTAAACGAGCTTTTCCCAGCTCATGCCTTGATTGATTATCTGGGAGTGAAGTGGAGTTTCAGAGTAGAAATAGTAGATTGTTATTTGGAAAACACACATTTCATATGTGTTGCATATCTACAGTAATCTGTGTAAACACATTGTTAAAACAGAAACGTTTTATATATTCTAGTAGCAAATGACAAAATGTAGGCATAAACTATATAATGTATGAAGCCTAAAGTCCAAATTTCAAAGAAACACTTTCACAAAAGGTACAAAAAAAAAGCCACCACCAAAAAAAGCCGCCTTAGTGTGTGACATTGACTCGCATTAGCTATCACTGCTTCCGTGGCGCAATAGTATCAGTCGCTGACTGGGAATCAGAGGGTCATGAGTTCGATCCTGCATAACTCCCTTTTGAGAAGTGTTCTTATTTTCACTATTTTAGAATAAAAAGATACATTTGATTTCAGTCTGTAACAGCCGGTGTAATTTATGATATTTGTAAAGGTTAGCTTTATTTTTTTTTTAAATTCACTTTTCATTGTCTCAGTCGCGTTCAGGATCCTTCCCTACGACCCCCACCTGACCCTGCTGTTTTCACATAAAGACGCGCTGTAGCTCTGCAGTGTATCACGATACATACGACCGCGTGTTTTTTTCCCCCAATATTGCCAGTCCCCACGTGTTGCTGTATGCTGTTTCTTTTGTACTCCAGGACATGCAGAGGAAAGCATAGTAAAGAGCAGTAACTTCAGCGCTATATGCAATCATCAGACACTCCCCATCTGACACTGCTGTTTTCACATAAAGACGCGCTAAAGCTCTGCAGTGTACTTGTGACTGCATTGTCGTACCAATGCTTGCGAACTGAAGTGTCTGCATGCACTTTTCGTGGCATTACACATGTATTTTTTGAGTATGCCCATGTAGCTCAAACACAGGAACATATGTTGATGTAAAAGTATAACAAAACAAGTGCACTTTTATTCCACACTATAACCGAAGCAAAAAGAAAGCAAGTTACAGTAGGCAGTTGATATGACAGCTTGCGTGGTGGAATGCTAAGAACTGCTGATTTCCATTCCGTGCTATATAACTGTTAACATTTGAATCTGATGATTGCATATAGCGCTGTCTTATTCAGTGTGCGCAAGAACATGCAGGTGGCCAGTTGCTGAGTGCTACAACGCACATTTTAAAAAAAGAAAGAGACAAATATATGTGACGTTTTGAAGAAATCATTTTATGACGCGAATAGTACCAATCAGAAAACATCGTCGAAGTAATGCAATATTATTTGAAAACGAACAGCGTCAGATCGGGTGTGAAGTTATTCTGGTGCTGTTTGAGTCAGATCAGAAGCTGAATAAGCTGAAAAAGCTCCTGTTCTGACTCTAAGTAAAAAAGCATGAATTAATCAACAGAAATAACCGCGATTGACATTTTAAAGTTAACGATTTACAGCGCATACCAATTTATAAATTTAATGTCCGTTTGAGGAAAAAAAAAACACTTTCTTCAAAGCTGGGAATCGAACTCACGTCTCTGTAGCACGGTAGGGCAGCTATGCTCCAAGTCAGCAAACCGTAGCGTTAAGCCACGAAAGCTGTTGTATCATCCTTGAACCTTTTGTGAAAGTGTTTATTTGATGGTTGGACTTCTGGCTTCACAGATTCTATAGTTTATGCCTACATTTTGTAACATCCATCCATCCATCCATTTTCCAACCCGCTGAATCCGAACACAGGGTCACGGGGGTCTGCTGGAGCCTATCCCAGCCAACACAGGGCACAAGGCAGGAACCAATCCTGGGCAGGGTGCCAACCCACCACAGGACTTTTGTAACATTTATTACTAAAATATGAAAAAGTTTCTGTTTTAGCAATGTGTTTACACAGATTACTCTAGAAACGGAACACACAGGAAATGCATGTATTCCAAATAGCGATCTATTATTTCCAATCTAAAACTCCAGCAGTTCAGTCACTCCCAGATAATCAAACAAGGCATGAGCTGGGAAAACTTAGTGAACATTCTGCGACGGTGGGGGATGGAATAGCCGGCTGCTCGCTGCTCCTCTTAATTGAGAAGATTTAGAAGACAAAAGAGAGGTGAGAACGCCAAACTGAAATGGAACCGCTTTGTTCTGCTCCATCTTTATTTCAATGGTCAAAGTATCAAACTGAGTCTTGCTGACCGGAGCGTAGTGCGGCTTGTCATAGGTGATTGTGGTAATCTTATTCATCTCATCCTCAATATGTACGCATCTCAAGAGAGGGACGTAGCTGTCTCTGACTCTTTGGTGAGACACAATGTCGCTGTAGATGTACAAGGTATAAAACCCTGCTCTGATGTCTGCGGGGTAAGGAGCATCATTCACCAGGCCTATGGTCATGTCCGAATGGGCTCCTAGAATTCTCCCCAACTGCCCCCTGACATGAAGAGTTTCATCCTTCGCGGTGTTTACGACGTAGAATCTTCGCTCCAGAGCATTGTAGCGGAATCTCACAGTGTTTTCCGGTATCGGTAAGCCTGAAGAACCAGCCTCGACGGCTTTGGGTTCTTTCGCTACCACTTCATTCATCTTAGAGGTCACTTTGTCAACACTAGAGTAATAGTCTGCAGGAATACTATAAAACCTGGTTAATCGCGGGGACACCACAATAAAGTCATTATCCGGTTTGTCTAGGGTGTTCCAGGTGTGAGGATACTGGATTTCAGCCAAACCAACTTCCCAGGGACCCTGTAGTTCGATGGGTGTGGCTAATTTGACGGTAAACTCGGCGATGGTATTGTTAGGGTAAACATCTCGGGAAGAATTGCTAGGAAGAACAACGTAAAAGCTTTTTCTCTCCATTGTAAGTACCTGTGAATGAAATACTAATTTTCGCTTCTCAGTATTTAACGTCTTGCGTGTAGCTTTCAGGGATCCAACTGTTAAACTTTCCGGGCCATCCGAGCCATTTCACTAAAATATGCTTTTTTCTATCAATATTTTTTTTCGCCAAAATCTTTTCAATCCTGAAGACGTCCATTCCTCGAATCTTTTGTAACTCCACGTCGTAAAAGGAGCCTATAATGTCTTTGCCGTCATAATCTTTGAGCTTGTAGACAGGCAGCTCCCTCGGGACTAGTTCAGAAACGGTAAATACCTCGTCTGAAAAGGTTTGTTCGTATCCTTTGGTAAAAGGATTCCCAGATTTCGACACTCTCACCGTATCACTGACTTTGAACTTATATTTTGGGTTTCTTTGGGGTTTAGTTAGGCCGTATAAGGTTTTAAACACTTTCCATGAATTGGAACTATTCACCTCGGCAGGGGCCATTTTTATACCTCTGTGCTGGCTCAGATTATAAGATTATAAGAAGTCCTGTAAGCCCTTGTAGATAGGACCGGGTATTCCAGGAATTGCAATAACACCACATTTTGGTCTTCAGAGTTCAGTTGAATCTCTCCACCACTGAAGCCTTTAATTCACTAGCGGTGGTAAAATGTTTAATACCGTGTTTATTGAGCAGGCCTTGAAATTCCCAATTGAGAAAATCTTTACCGCTATCGGTCTGAAGTTTGATGGGAACACTACCTTACTCCAAAATTTCTCGAAAAGCCCTCGTTACTTCTTTACCCGTTTTGTTTTTCAGTACCCTGACCCAGGCATATTTAGAAAGAATATCTATACAAGTCAATAGATACTTGTAACCTTGGTTATATTCGGTTTGTCATTTCCACCAGATCGATCTGCCGTTGCCCATCTATATTTGAAACATACACCTTATTCCTTTTAAAATGGATTCTGGCAGGTTTATGGATCGTGTAGGTGTATTACCCCGATAACCATTCGGACACCTCTTGGTCCCCAATATGGTACCCCGCATGCCGGAGAGCTCTTTTCAAGGAATCTTTAACCCCCAAGGCCCCGGCATTTTCAGAATTATAATATTTTTTTCCAAGACCTGCTCCATCGCCGGTGATAAAACAGACACTGACAACACTTAACCATATAGAAAGCATTTATTTAGGAGTCTGAAATGTTCAGACAGGTACTGCTTCAGGTTCAGAATTACCCACCAGTTCTATCATATCATTAAATTCCAGATCACATTCAGTCCGTACATTCATATGACCCTCATGATTAAGACTCCGATTACAAAACTTTTTTGCCACACGGCGGGCTACACAGTAAGAGTATTCATCCATTTCATAAAATGACTGCATTACAGTATCATGAATAGAGCCGGTATTATCAAACTCACCCACAGTATTTTCAACCACAGCATGTATTTTGTGTATCGGCAGTAGAATATTAAAATAAACTAGAATTTTCACCGCCAGTCCTTTCAGCCAAGACTTGCGAAAAATCTTCAGAATCCTCTGAAAACGTCCTTGACGGTAGGTGGTTTTAGGTTCAAAGAGGCAGGTATGTCTTCTCTGGCTGGGATGGTCTATCTCGCAGCCTCGACATTCTTTTTTCTGGTTGTAGTAGACAATAATATCCAGCAGACACGTCATCAGCCCTTTAACAAGTTGCTGGGCCTTTTTCCAGGTTTCAGGCAGCACACCCTCCGGGCAATCCATATCTGTCTCAGACAGCTCGATCGACATCGGTTCCTGCGGAACTTGTCTGATCACCCACGGTTGTCCTGGAGATAGGTAAGAGATATCTGTCTGAGTACCCTTAGCAGAGACGGTGCTATCCGTCTGATCATCATTGGCGAAGACGGAGGAAGACCACCCTGGACCTGGAGAATGGAATCCTCAATCCGGCTCAAGGTATCTTGACCAGAGACTGTAATCGGGTCGTATACTAAAATACCGGTGGTCAGATTCTTGGGGATCTTGAGGCCATCCGTCTGGACCGCATTATAGAACTGGTAAGATTCAGGCCATGAAACCTCAGGCTTTGGAGCTTCAGGCGGGAACCCTGAGGTTATTACGCCGATCCCCATCATTTCACAGTTTGTAGCGGTCGACATGCTGGGGATCTTTAAATGGTCCTCTGACTAACAGGCTGGGTATTTATGATAAAAGGGAAGGGCGTAGCTTAAAATAAAGGAGGGTCTTCCATTGCGTCATCACTCGAATCGAGTTACGTTTCAACCCCCATAGTCTGCTACTCGACCGCCGATTCAATTTGCAGAATTCAGTCCTTGAACACTAAATGCGGCAGACAGTTTTCCTTGTTGTCCTCCAATACCTGCCGTGTTTTGCACAACTTAGACCAAGCTTCAGCTTCAAGAAACTCAGGCATCAAACATCTTTTAACCCTTCTCAAACAATCCTTCAAATAGATTCTGCAGAACGGACGCTTCACTGGGGTATCGGTCATAGATTCCATTTTTCTTCACAGAGTCTTTAGAAATGAAGATGAACCGCTTTTTTATACAACACTTTCAGAAGGGGGCAGGGTTTTGTGGACGGCAAAGGCCTTCCCTGACAGACCTAGACTTGTCCTTGGGAGAGGGGTGTGGGGGGCGGGGTGAAGGAAGAGGAGACATCTATCAAGTCTGCTCTTGACAGAAAGGAGAACCAATCAGGTGGTTAAGGGGCGGGTTCAAGGAAGGGGCAGACATCCCTGCGTGTACGCTTGGAGCTTCGGAGGCCTCACACAGAGGCTGCCTGCTCCGCTCTCATGCCTGCTAACAGCAGGGACAGTGCAAAGACTGTCTGGGGTCTTTCTCCGCTTGACTTAGATAAAATAAAAAACGGTTTACAAGTGCTAAACCAAAGTTTAGATATTTAAAGTAATAGATATTTTAAATACAGGATTTCTTACCCAAAACAGTAGAGGCAGGAAAGGCTATAAGGTAGATCGCTCCGGCTGGAACATGCTCTGGCCCTGTCATCGAGAGAAGTGAGCAAGAAAGTGAAAGGGGCCAGTCATCAGGGCCTGCCTGACCGGGAGCCGAGGCAGAGGCAGGGCCTTCATACCTGGGCCCATGTTGACGGCCCTGACATACCTAGACTTGTCCTCGGGAGAGGGGGGTAGGGGGTGAGGTGAAGGAAGGGGCAGACATCCATCAAAACCCCCTTGACAGGTCCCTGGGTAAACAGGGGTGGGGGCGGGTTCAAGGAAGGGGCACACATCCATCAAACCCCCCCCCCCAACCCACCCCTTGACAGGTCCCAGGGGAGGGTTAGGGTCACACATCCATCAAAAAGGGACGGGGCTTGACGTGAGTGTGAAAATGTGGAAGTGATTAAAGTAGGATTCGTTTTATTTATTTATTTTTTTATTCCTTTTTTTTTTTAATTTATTTTTTTTATTTTACTATACCTTAAAGTAGACTGTTTAACTTCATACCCTTGGTTTAATGCTTGTTCTACTATTTATACAATTACCATTATACTATTACAGTATGAATTACCAGGTTTATCCTAGACTAGTTTTTAAAATCACTCCCAGGGTTTTTTTTTTTTTTTTTTTTTAATCTTAATATCTTAACTTAAAAGCGCTGAAGATTATTTCAAGCTTAAATATTGTTAATGAGAACATTTTCGGCAGATAGTATTAAGGATTTAACTGTAAAAGATATCTCTGTTTTAATTCTGTAACGCCGCTGCAGGGTGGGGTTTGTTTTGTTTTGGACGTGCTCTGTCTCTTCGTATGTCAGAGGACTGGAACATCGCGAAGTGGGGTCTAGCCTCATGTGGGGAGGCAAAATGGGGGGGTGGGGGGATAAAGGGGGGAGAGAAGGAGAGCAGGTTATATTTAATCTATTCTTATAATCCTTATAATTATAAATATCAATGCAGCAACAGGCTAACATGCAACAACTCCTGGGGAATCTTGAAACTAAGATTAAAACTGCCATATTACCAATTAAAACTATAAAATGACATTAAAAACTCAGAATCAATGTCTCCATGATGGGACAGTTAACTTTGTGAGCTGGAATGTTAAAGGCCTGAATCACGAATTAAAGAGAAAGAAAGTATGCTCTCACCTAACAGGCTTAAACGCTAAAATAGTATTTTTACAGGAGACCCACTTACTAACCAAGGATCAGTTCAGATTACAAAAAGACTGGACTGGCCAAATGTTCCATTCTAGCTTTATAAAGAAAACTAGAGGGGTGGGAATTCTCATACATAGAACAGTTCCATTTGTAGCATCAGAGGTAGTGTCGGACCCTGAAGGGAGATATGTGATGGTCATGGGCAACTTATATAACAGTAAAATGATTTTGATAAATGTTTATGCACCCAATGTTGATGATAAGGAATTCATGCAAAATCTATTTGCATCCATTCCCAATGTGAACACTCATAAAATTATAATGGCTGGGGACTTTAATTGTGTTTTAAATCCACTCTTAGATAGGACTCCCGTGACAGGGGGGACGACATCTAATACTGCAAACATAATTACACAGTTTTTAAATGATCACAACTTATCAGACCCCTGGAGGTTTCTTAACCCAAACTCAAGAACATATTCGTTCTACTCACCAGTGCATTATAGCTACTCAAGAATTGATTATTTTTTTATAGATAATAATTTCCTGCCTACAATTAAATCATGCAAATATGACACAATTGTTATCTCTGACCATGCCCCTCTAGTCTTGGAGCTAAAATCAATAAGCCCCTCGTACTCACCTCGCAGATGGCGTCTTAACCCTCTTTTATTGGCAGACGAGAACTGCACAGAATTTATATCCAAACAAATCAGCTTCTTCCTAGAGACAAACACGTCTACAGAGGTTTCTGCAGGAACACTCTGGGAAACTCTAAAGGCCTTCCTAAGAGGCCAGATTATTTCATATCTTTCCCATAGAAATAAATTAGAAACCAAGAAAGTGTCAGAGCTAAGAAATGAAATTACTAGAATAGATGAAGAACAAGCCAGGTGTTCAAGTGAAGCTCTTCACAGGAAAAGGCAGGCCCTGCATACAGAACTTAACATCTTAACAACTAAAGAAACTGAACAACTTATTTATAAGTCTAGACAGCATTACTATGAACACGGAGAAAAAGCTAATAAGCTTTTAGCTCAACAAATTCATAAACAAGAAGTTCACAATGCAATACCAGTAATCACCAACAAGAATGGAGAAGAAATCATCGACCATAATAAAATAATGCACACATTTAGAGATTACTATAAGTCTTTATATTCCACTGAGCCCAAAGAAGACAACACGCAATCTAATGCATTTCTGGATAATTCACAAATACCACAAATAGATGCTTTAAGTGCTGAGGAACTAGATAAACCTCTAACGCTAACAGAATTACTAGACGCTATAAAGTCACTACAAAGCGGGAAATCATCGGGCCCTGATGGTTACCCCGTAGAGTTTTATAAGAAATTCTCCACTCAGCTAGCTCCACTCTTATTGGTAACATTTACAGAAGCTAAAGACCACCAAATACTACCTCAAACATTTCGACAAGCATTAATCACCGTCTTTCCTAAACAAAATAAGGACTTGTTACAATGTGCATCATATAGACCAATTTCACTCCTGAATAATGATGTTAAGATACTCTCAAAAATCCTAGCTAGAAGGATGGAGAAAGTGCTGCCCTCGGTAATATCACAAGATCAAACTGGATTTATTAAAGGCCGACATCTATCTTCAAATCTCCGACGCTTGTTTAATGTTATATATTCACCAGCAAAATCAAACACCCCAGAGATATTACTATCATTAGACGCAGAAAAGGCATTTGACATGATCGAATGGAATTACCTTTTCACTGCATTGGAGAAATTTGGGTTTGGCCCGAATATTTGTGCTTGGATTAAACTACTGTATACCAGTCCAGAAGCTTTAGTTTGTATTAATAAAATTTGCTCAGACTACTTTAAACTAGAACGTGGTACCAGACAAGGATGTCCCTTGTCGCCACTGTTGTTTGCAATCGCTATTGAACCACTGGCGGTTCACTGCCGAAATTCTCATCAGATAAAGGGGATTGTCAGAGAAGGACTGGAACAGAAAATTTCTTTATATGCAGATGATATGGTCTTATATATATCGGACCCAGAAAACACTGTCCCTGCTGTTTTAACAGCACTAACAGAATTTCAAAAGATATCTGGTCTTAGAATTAATCTGAATAAAAGTATACTCTTTCCAGTGAACTCACAAGCATATAATAATAAATTAGACACCCTACTTTTACCATAGCAGATCAGTTTAAATACCTAGGGGTAAATATCACAAGTAAACATAAAGCTCTTTATCAACAAAATTTTGGCGTCTGTATGGAAAAAATTAAGCAAGACTTGCATAGATGGTCAACCCTTCATCTCACTCTAGCCGGAAGAATTAACATCGTTAAGATGAATATCCTTCCTAAACTTCTCTTTTTATTTCAAAACATTTCAATATATATCAATAAATCGTTTTTTAAACAGTTAGATTCAATAATAACCTCATTCATTTGGAACTCAAAACACCCACGTATCCGAAGAGCGACCCTACAAAGACCTCAGGCAGAAGGTGGCATGGCTTTACCTAATTTTCAGTTTTATTACTGGGCAGCAAACATACAAGCCATAAAAACCTGGACACAAATAAATGCACATACACAGGCTTGGTCTGCAATAGAAGTAAAATCCTGTAGTACTTCTTTATATTCCCTGCTCTGCTCTCCAATAAATGAAAGTTATCGCAAATATACTAATAACCCAATTGTGCTTTACTCACTCAGAATATGGAACCAAATTAGGAAGCATTTTAAGATGGAAAATCTTTTATCAGTGGCACCTCTGCAAGGGAACCACCTCTTTCAACCTTCGCAAGTATATCCAGTTTTTAATACCTGGAAAAGTTTTGGGATTAAAATGCTCAGAGATCTTTATATAGACAACATATTTACATCTTTTGAACAATTACGTTCCAAATTTAACCTCCCAGCTACACATTTCTTTTACTATCTTCAAATTAGAAATTTTGTTAAACAGAAATTGCCCGATTTCCCCCACCTTGCACCCTCCACAATGCTGGAAAAAATACTGCTCAATTCCGAGGAAACAAACACTATTTCCGCAATATATAAAATCTTATTAGAGTCCCTACCTTTCAAAGATCCAAGAGGACATTGGGAAGAAGATCTCTTAATCAATATATCAGAAAAGGAGTGGAAGGTAGCAAAGCAGAGAATTCACTCGCGTTCTATATGCGCAAAGCATAGAATTATTCAACTAAAAATTATATATCGAGCTCATCTGTCTCGCTTAAAACTGTCCAAAATGTTTCCAGGCCAGGATCCAACCTGCGAGCGCTGCAACCAAGCTCCTGCCTCACTGGGTCACATGTTCTGGGCCTGCACCAAACTAACATCATTTTGGACAAAAATTTTTAAGTGCCTCTCAGACAGCCTTAGTATCACAATCCCTCCTAACCCACTAACAGCTGTGTTTGGTGTCCTTCCAGATGGACTTGAATTGGAGAAGGACAAACAAACGGTGACTGCATTCACTACACTCTTGGCACGCAGACTTATTTTGTTAAATTGGAAGAATCCTAATTCTCCTCTTATAAGTCAGTGGGAAACTGATGTTTTATATTATTTGAAATTGGAAAAAATCAAATTTTCAGTTAGAGGATCTGTACAAAATTTTTTCAAAACTTGGCAGGATTTAATCAATATTATTTTAGAATAAGAGAATTAACTATTATTGCATTTAACTCCCTTCTCCATCTCTTATTTATATAGATATTTACTTCTCCCCTTCTTTTGTCTAATGTTGCCTTATTAAAAAGCTTAAAGCAATTTTCCTTTAGCTAAGCTCTCCTTCTCAGGGGTGGGGTTTGATTTGTCTTCAAATTTGTTGGGTTATAAATTGATCTGTTTGTATGGAATGATTACAATGAAAGTTAATAAAATAAAAATAATAAAAAGGGACGGGGCTTAATGACATCCCAAAGAGGGCGGGGCTTAAAGGTCATAAATCATTTTTGACAAAAAGTGCATGGCTTATACTACTGATAACAATGCAGGTAAAAACAGACAATAACCGTATAATGTTAACGTTTACCCTGGGGTGGAATTGAAGATTCGCATAGTTTGGGGGAGGGTTGTTAGTATATTGGCGATAACTTGCATTTATAGGGGCACAAAAAAGCAAGGAATATAAAGAAGTACTGCAGGATTTTATTTCTATTGCAGACCAAGCCTGCATATGTTCATCTGTTTGTGTCCATATCCAGGTTTTTATAGCTTGAATGTTTGCTGCCCAGAAATAAAACTGTAAGTTAGATAGAGCCATGCCACCTTCTGCCTTAGGTCTTTGTAGGTTCGCTCTTTGGATATGTGGATGTTTTGAACTCCAAATAAGTGAGGTTATGGTTGAATCTATTTCTTAAAAAACTATTTATTGATGTATATTGGAATGCTTGAAATAAAAAGAGAAGATTAGGAAGGATATTCATCTTAACAACATTAATTCTTCCAGCTAAAGTGAGATGAAGGGTTGACCATCTATGCAAGTCTTACTTAATTTTTTCCATACAGACGGTGAAAATTTGTTGATGAGCTTTATGTTTACTTGTGATGTTTATCCCTAGGTATTCAAACTGATCTGCAATGATAAAAGGGAAGGTGTCCAATCTAATACTGTATGCTTGAGAATTCACTGGAAAGAGTACACTTTTATTCAAATTAATTCTGAGACCAGAAATCTTTTGAAATTCTGTTAGTGCTGTTAGGACTGCAAGCACAGTATTTTGTGGATCTGATATATACAGTACAATATCATCTGCATATAGAGAAATTTTCTGTTCAAGTCCTTCTCTGATAATAACCATTATCTGATAAGCATTTCTACAGTGAACTGCTAGTGGCTCAATGGAAATTGCACAAAGTAGTGGTGACAAGGGGCATCCTTGTCTGGTACCACATTCTAGTTTAAAGCAGTCTGAATTAATGTTGTTAAAACAAACTGAAGCTTCTGGATTGGTATACAGTAGTTTGATTCATGCACAAATGTTCGGGCCAAACCCAAATTTCCCCAATGTAGTGAAAAGGTAGTTCCATTCAATCATATCAGATGCTTTTTCTGCATCCAACAATAATAATATATCTGGGGAGTTTTACTTTATGGGTGAATACACATTAAACAGGTGTCGAAGACTGGAAGCTAAGTGTCGGCCTTTAATAAATCCAGTTTGATCTTGTGATACTACCGAAGGCAGCACTTTCTTCATCCTTCTAGCTAGGACTTTGGAGAGTATCTTAACATCATTATTCAGAAGTGAAATTGGTCTGTATGATGCACATTGTAATAAGTCCTTATTTTGTTTAGGAAAGACGGTGATTTATGCTTGGCAAAAAGTTTGAGGTAGAATGTTATTGTCTCTAGCTTCTGTGCATGTTGCTAATAAAAGGGGAGCTAGCTGAGTGGAGAATTTCTTATAAAATTTGACAAGGTAGCCACCAGGGCCTGCTGCTTTCCCACTCTTAAGTGAATTTATAGCATCTAGTAATTCTGATAGTGCCAAAGGTTTATCCAATTCCTCTGCATTAAGAGTATCTATTTGTGGTATCTGTAATGCATCCAGAAATACATTAGTTTGTGTCTTGTCTTCTTTAAACTCAGTAGAATATGAGGATTTATAGCAGTCTCTAAATGTGTGCATTATATTTTTATGGTCAATAATTTTTTCTCCAATTATGTTGGCGATTGCTGGAATTGCATTGTGAACTTCTTGATTGTGGATCTGTTGAGCTAAGAGCTTATTAGCTTTCTCTCCATATTCACAGTAATGATGTCTTGATTTAAAAATGAGTTGTTCAGTTTCTTTAGTTGTTAAGAGGTTGAGCTCTGAATGCAGAGCATAACTTTTCCTATGAAAAGCTTAACTTGGACACCTGGCATGTTCTTGATCTAATCTAGTAATTTCGCTGGTTAGCTCTGATACCTTCTTGGTTTCCAATTTATTTCTGTGGGAAAGATATGAGATAATCTGTCCCCTTAAGAAGGCCTTCAGGGTTTCCCAGAGTATTCCTGCAGAGACCTCTGAGGATGTATTTGTCTCTAGAAAAAAACTGATTTGTTTTTATATTAATTCTGTACAGTTCTTGTCTGCTAATAAAAGTAGCTTAAGACGCCATCTGCGAGATGAGTATGAGGGGCATAATGATTTTAGCTCCAAGATCAGAGTGGCATGGTCAGAAATAACAATGGCGTCATACTTGCAAGATTTAATCGTAGGCAAAAAATTGTTATCTATAAAGAAATAATCAATTCTTGAGTAGCAATGATGCACTGGTGAGTAGAAGGAATATGCTCTTGAGTTTGGATTTTTTAATCTCCAGAGGTCTGATAAGTTGTGGTCAGTTACAAACTGTGTAATTTGCTTTGCAGCGTTAGGTCTCCAGTCACAGGGGTGATGGCATCTATCTAATTCTGGATTTAAAACACACTTAAAGTCCCCAGCCATTATAATTTTATGTGTGTTCACATTGGGAATGGATGCAAATATATTTTGCATGAATTCCCTATCATCCACATTTGGTGCATAAACATTTATCAGAATCACTTTACAGTTAAATAAATTGCCCATGACAATCACATATCTCCCTTCAGGATCAGATACTACATCTGATACTATAAATGAGACTGCTCTGTGTATAAGAATTCCCACACCTCTAGTTTTCTTTGTAAAGCTGGAATAGAACATTTGGCCAGTCCAGTCTTTTTGCAGCCAGACCTGATCCTTGCTTAATAAGTGGGTCTCCTGTAAAAATACTATTTTAGCGTTTAGACCTGTTAGGTGTGAGAATACTCTCTTTCTCTTTAATTCGTGATTCAGGCCTTTAACATTCCAGCTCACAAAGTTAACTGTCCTGTCATGGAGACATTGATTCTGAATTTTTGATGTCATTTTTTAGTCTTAACTGAAAGTGAGACAGTTTTGACCTTAATTTCCAATTTTTCCCGGAGTTATTGCCATGCAGCCTATTGTTACATTGGTAATTATAATTACAAGGATTAAAAGGATAGATTAGAGAAAGCTTGCTCTCTTTCTCTCCCCCCTAGTCCCCCAACCCCCCCCATTTTGCCTCCCCACATGAGGCTGGACCCCACTTCACAAAGTCCCAGTCCTCTGACATACCTAGAGACAGAGCACGTCCAAAACAAAACAAGCCCCCTAGCAGTAGCGTATGAGGATTAAAATTGAGATATCTATTGCCGATACAGTCTAAATACTATAAGCATAAAATATAATCTTTAACAGTCTTAAAATAGTAAGATAGTAAACCCAGGGAATAGTGTTAAAAAGTGGCTCTGGATAAGCATAGTAAACCCTAATGCAATAATAATAGTAACAGTAAACCAAGGGTATGATGTTAAACAGTCCTTTAGAGTAGTAAAAAAAAAAAAAGTTACTAATTTAATTTGTTCCACACATACACATATATGCGTATAATTGTAATTAAAACAAACAGAAAGTGGCCAAGAAGGGAAAAGGATGTATAATTATGGTACCAGTATCATTGCAAGCGGATCGGACAGCTAGTAATATCTTCTTGCCATGCCATGACAGGATGTGACTCACGATCGTATTTAAAAAAAATGTTGGGATCAGCTTTCTTGACTCTTTTTCTGCTTCCTCCGTAGTGGTAAAGATGTAATTCTTGTCTTGAATATCTACTTTCAGTTTGGCAGGATACAAGAGGCTGTATCTGATATTGGCTTTCCGTAAGCACTGTTTAATGTTGTAAAAGCAGCACATCTAGCAACTGTATTTTTCAATAGTGTATGATGACCTCGACTCTCTTGGTTCACTAACACAATGTCTTATTTGTGTTTCTGAATGGATGAGTAGTAATTGTCTCAAACTAAATAAGGAGAAATTTTAGTGATTGGCAAAAATTGATATAATGAGGGTATTAGAAATAAACTTGATCCATTTGGATTAAAAGTCAAGACGAAGGTAAAGAATTTAGGGGTAATTATTGAATGACCACAATTTTAAATCACATATTAATCAGATCACTAGGACAGCATTTTTTCACTTAAGAAATATAGCAAAAGTTAGATCTCTTATAACTTTGCAAGATGCTGGACAAATTAGTTCACACTTTTGTTTTCAGTTGGCTAGATTACTGTAATGCACTCCTCTCAGTACTATCCAAAAAATACACCAATCGATTGGAACAAGTGCAGAATGTAGCTGCTAGAATCTTAACTAAGGAAAGAAAATCAGAGCACATCTCTCCAGTTCTGATGCCACTACATTGGTTACCTGTGCCATTTAGAATTGTCTTTAAAATAATGTTTATGGTTAACAAAGTCTTAAATAATCTAATTTAAAATTGCTGGCATTTTGAATAAATACATGCTATTTTTCGTATTCCATTTAACTAAAGCACTTTTGTTCTCTATGATATCTCTTTTGATATCCTGTAACTCTAGCGTTCATGGCATCCTAAACATACATATTCTTAGTTAAATAACCTGGGTTACATTTGCTTTACAAATGCATCTTCTTATCCTGCTAATTTGGGATAAGGCAAGTTCCAAGAGATTTTAAGGACACTATTATTACCCACCAGTTGCTGAGAAATTGCTCCAAGAGTAAGTGCAGGCAACATAATCTTCATACCTGTCAGATCCATTAGAAATCAAAAGAACACAGTCTACTACTTGTCCTGATCTTCTTTGACCTAGTGATGGCAATTGACAGTATTTGCTGTAAAATGCTTTGGAAGATTCTCTACAAATTTGGTGTTCCTTTTCAGGTAAGACTGGTATCAAACAAGGCTGTGTCCTCACTGCTACCTTCTTTTCTTTTAATCTTATTGCAGTCCATTATTATGTGTCCAAGGTGGTAGACATTCCTCCACTCCCCTTGCAATTCTGAATAGATTGTGGTCTTGCCTACTGGCAAAGACAAAGAGTACTGTGTTAGAAGTCACTGAAATGCAGTACACAGGTCATAACGCAGTTGCTGTTCATTTGAGGGTTCTTATTCAGCAGGTGACAGATGAATGGGTCTTAGCCTACAACACCTATGGTCTTGAAATAAATGTCTCCATGAACAAAATCCTTCTTCCAGAATGTGGCAGTTGTTGAATCCCATTGACTTTAAGATCAAAAATCTATCAGATCTCATGGTGAGTTACATTAAGTTCAGGTATTTTGGCATTTTGGATATTGTGGAGAACCAGCATATACTTCCTATTTCCAGATCCTATTTAATGCTGGATGGGCTGCATCTGATATGATCACATGGAGTGGAAAGGGGTCTGGAGATGTATGCCAATAAAATATACTAAACACTGAGGATTAAAGCTGAAATGTGTAATCCAGACTTTGAAATACAGCCTGAAATTTGTGCATGTCACTGACCAGAAGGGGTTTGCATCATCCTATTGATACTTATTTTTAAACTTGGCAAAAGAAATTATTCACTCCATTATGAACACTCTAAACATGAATCATGCTGAATGCTGGTGCCTTCATCTATTGTGGATGGTGGTGCCATTAAACCCACTGCAGCACTTCTTGTATGATTTTGGGCTATACAAAAATAAATTGTATTGTAATCGTTCTGTATCCACGAAGCTTTGAATTGAACAGACATCTAACAGCATGGCTTTCAGACTTCCCAAACTATATTCAAAAACATTTCATGATAACAAAAAAAATTATATTTCAGTTGGATCCACCAGGTGAGAACACATTGGCCTGGCAGGGCTGATGAGGCAAGAAGATCTTTGCCCAGTGGGGCAAACAAGAAGACTATGGCTGGCGGAGATGTTGGTCTTCTGATACGGTGTCCATTTTAGGACATCCTCCTTCCTCCGAGAAAACTCCATCCTTCCTACTATCTTTGACAAAATATTCCTCCTCCCTGTGAGGAATCCCCCATCAACCCTTCTCCCTCTTTCCACCACCGTCCGCTCTCAGTTCTCCGATGTCAGTTTTCCGTCATCCACCCTCCTATCTCTGTCATCTGCCTTCAGCTCTCTGTCGTCCTCCACACTCACCACCCAAAGACCCCATCAGGGCATTTTCGTTAAGGAAGTGATGTAACACTCCAGGTCCACCTTCTTTACAAGTTCATTCGCCGAAATATTTGTCAATTATATTTCACAATAAGAATTTACAGCACGACTCAAACGCGGGAATGGAGGTAAATGACGTTAATTGTTGAGTATCTTTTAATACTGTGTAAGCATACATATTAACACGTATGCATTAAAACATGTGCATTTACGAGGCGATTTCTCAGGCTTAAAATCTCACCTTTTATTAAAAAGGTAAACGCAAACGTTTTTCATTCTGAAGGGCACAAACCACTTCGGACATCAGCCGTTAAATGCGCGAAAATTTCGTTACACCAGATAAATAAGCGCAACATATTATCAGTTGCATTGTATGCTTACAATACATGTAGAAATGTGTTAATCATTAACTAATAGTGTGGGATGGTGTTTTTTGACTTAGATACAGATGCCCTTGGAGACCAGAACTGCTTTGGAAAAATACGAACACCTTAGGGCCGATCTGGAAGAAGGTAGCGCAACGCCTTGATTTAAACGATTCCATGTCTTGGTGGGTTTGCGTAGCTTGTTGTCAATATTTTTACACCTGTTCTTAAGGCTTATTGACTGAAAAGGGCTTTCATGAAAAAGTTAGAGCTTTGCTACAGGATACGCCCTCTACAAGCCAAGGAAGTAAAAGTAAAGGTATGTATTTTTGTTTTATTTAAACCTTTTAAGTTCGTATGTATAGCCCCATTTGGCCGTTTTAGTTTTTTTTCTTTCTTCAGTAATATTTCAGTTCTCTAAAAATAAACAACATTGATATTTAAAATTTAATTTTAGAAACACAACGTAGACTAACAGTAGTATAACCACTTGCCAGTTGTTGAAAATATTTAAAAAGTTGCATACTTATGAAAGTCCCGTTAACAAAATGCATAGCTTTCTACAGAGATGTTATTTTTTCAGTAAGATGTACTGTTCAGAATGTATTTAATGTGTTGGTTTATTGTGCATATCTTGTTTTGTATCACAGATTCACATGTCATGGAGTAAAGAACAATGATCATAAGTAACTAGCCTTAATAATAAAATTGTAATGTAATTTAAATTTTATAAACACACCTCACAATGAATTATCCCATAAGGAAGTTAATATGTTGTTCACACAGTTTGAATAAAATACATTTTTGTTAAATATCTGAATTAGTATATACAGTTCTGGTATCAAAATGTTTCATGTCATAGGTTTGCGTATTATCAGAAACTTATTTGAGCAAGGGTATATTCAGAAGGAGATGGTTAAAGTAATTGAAGTGTTTGGAGGAGGAAAAATATCGTAAGTTAAATATTTTCATTAATTTTTCATAAGATTTTGGATTATATCTTTATACTGTGGGAAAGGTCATTCATAATCATTTTTAACTCCAAATTTCATTGGGCCATATGCTATTGTTATTCGTTCACTTAGTGTGTATTGTGTAAAAACATAGTTCAGTATTAAGCATTAATATTTTTCTCAGTCTATAAATTAATTTTTGGTAGAACAAACATTATGCAAATTATTTTTTATCAACTTTTATCTCAGATAATATATTTCTTTGTGAGTTAACGCAACAGATGACTACAACATAAAAGTTTGCTCCACCAATTACAAATATTATGCATTGTTTTAAGATTTAAAGAGCAGAAGGACATGGTCAATTTCTGTAATATTTTCAGGGATCGCCAACTGAGAAGACTTTTACACAAAATGAAATTGTTCAGAAGGAGTAATGACTGCCCCAAAAATGAAATTTTTGCTGCAGTTGAGGTACCAGTATTACTGACTCCTTGATTATGGAGGTGATCATTAAGTGAATTAATTAAATCCAAATTATTTTTGTATCTTAGAGTGAATTTAAAAAGTGGCCCTCAATGAAAGGTGTTCGAGCTATTTATAGACATGTGAGGGACTTCAGAGGAATTCGACCATGCTATCGGTATCCTGTGTCTAATTCTACAGCATGTTTCATGTTTTATCTATTACTTATGTTGTTTCTTTGACTACTTGGTTAACAGTAAACACTCATTCCCTTCCTTAAATATGTGACTTCCAAAATTATTTTTTTAGTTTTTCTGTAGAAATGATGTACATGAAGTAATGCGTCAATTGGATGCAAGGGGACTGCACGGACAACAGCCAGGAAATCGCAAAATTCTGAGATGCCAGTACTCAACAAAGAGCCCCAATCACACTTGGCACATTGATGACATGTCTTATATTGGTTTTGTTGTGTTTTTTTTCTAATGTACATGATCCATATGATAAGAATAGAAAGTGCAAAACTGTGAAATCTGAGATTCTTACAAGGTACTTTAAACCCACTGTTTTTATTGTGGATGCAATGTTATTACTGTGTTTGCAGGGTTCATTTATTGAATTTTGTTTGTTACATGAATTGATAAATTACGTTTTTATGGAATCTGGATTCATCTCTGTATTGATGGATATGTAGAGACAAGCTGAAATCGGTATTATTGTGATCAATACTGTTCTGTTAATATTCATATTCCCTATGTATGTTTTTGCATATTTTCATATCTTTATGTAGATATTCAAGACGTGTTATATGGCTACATGCAGGGACCTCCAATCGGAATCCACGTTTCATTGCTAGATATTTTCTCGATGCTGTGGAAACAGAAAATTGTAAAACGTTTACTTTCGTTTCCAGGTAATTCCTATGATGAGTTTGTTTAGCTGTTGTCACACACGTGTGTTTAGGAGACAGCTAAAGGGCTTAAATACATGTGATTCCACGCCAGACCAGGGGGTGGCGAAGTGCACTAATTTTCCCTCTCGATCTTTTGCAGACCATTCTAGGGAAATCCCGCCCGGCTCTGGGGCAGCCACTGATGTCACTTCTGGTTCCGGTCCTGATGACATCACTTACTCTACTTGCATTTAAAGGCCGCCATTTTAAGGCAGCAAGTCAGTTCTGTTTGGGACTCTGTTGAATGAGCATGTCTCTGCTTTTCATCAGTTTTCCACTGTAATTATGTTGTTGGACTTAAGTGCAGCATTTGACACCATCGACCATTCTATTTTACTACACAGGCTAGAAAATGATGTTAGGCTTACAGGTACTGTGCTCGCTTGGTTTAGTTCTTATTTATCAAATCGATTCCAATATGTACAGAAATGTGCTGACAGTACTCCATCATTATACAAAGAAGTTCAATATGGTGTCCCGCGGGGCTCAGTACTGGGACCTTTACTGTTTTCACTTTACATGCTTCCACTGGGATCTATCATTAGGAAACATAATAGTGGTGGCTCTGAGGCTAAGGATCTGTGCTGGTATCCAAAAGGTTGCCGGTTCGAATCCCCATCACTGCCAAAAGAGATCCTACTCTGCTGGGCCCTTGAGCAAGGCCCTTAACCTTCAATTGCTCCAGGGGCACTGTACAATGGCTGACCCTGTGCTCTGACCCCAAGGGGTATGCGAAAACTAACAAATTCCTAATACAAGAAATTGTATAAGGCGAAATAAAGAACAAAAACAAAAAAAAAATAATGTTAATTTTCACTCATATGCAGATGACACCCAGTTATACCTTTCATTTAAATCAGATGAAATTTCTCCAATGTTGTCTTTTAATTAGTTGTGTTAGCGAATTAAAGGAGTGGATGAATGAGAATTACTTGTCTTTAAATACAGATAAAACAGAGATGTTAATTGTTGGAGGGAATGATGCTGATCATAACAATATTTTGTCATCATTTAACTCAGCTGGAATCCCAATTAATTTTACTGAATCAGCCCGCAATCTAGGAGTTATCTTTGACTCTAGCATGTCATTTAAAGCGCATATTACAAAGTTGTCCAAAACATGCTTGTTCCATCTTAAAAATGTTAGGAAATTAAGGCGCTTTCTAAATAAACAGGATTCTGAGAAATTAATTCATGCATTTATCTCTAGTAGGATTGACTACTGCAATGCAGTGTTCACTGGATGTTCAAACTGTTCTTTATACAGCCTCCAGTCAATCCAAAATGCGGCTGCAAGAATTATTACAAGAACAAGAAAATATGAAAACATAACTCCAGTTCTTAAATCCTTACACTGGCTCCCGGTTAAGTTTAGGGCAGATTTCAAAATCTTCCTTTAACATATAAAGCATTAAATGGTCGAGGTCCGGCTTACTTGTCTGAACTTATCATGACTTACAAACCAGAGCGCACATTAAGATCTCAAGATGCTGGTATGCTTATGGTTCCAAGAATTAATAAAATAACAATGGGAGGTCGAGCTTTTAGTTACAGGGCCCCTAAACTGTGGAATGGTCTGCCTGCTACAATAAGAGATGCCCCTTCGGTCTCAGCTTTTAAATCTCGGCTGAAGACTCACTACTTCAGTTTAGCATATCCTGACTAGAGCTGCTGATTAACTGTACATACTGCATTTCTGTTGTTAGTCATTAGCACTAAAACATAAGTAACATGATAGTTATAATTGTATATTAACCCTCACCTATTCTGTTTTTCTTCTCAGTACTCAAATGTGGCACTTGGTGCCACGGCCCACCTGCCAAGTTGTTTTGCCTGCCTTAGGTAAAGTCATCCCTGATGGAGGATTGCAGGAATCGTGAGAAAGAGGGGTCCTTTCATCGGATTGGCTGGCCCAACACTGTTTCAGCCATAGAGTGGCCAAATGGGGGAGGCAGCTTGATGGATGAGGTCTCCAGGAGTCTAAAATTATCCAAATCTTATTATGTGATATCATGTACTGTTAAATTCTGCTCCGTACTTTTTTTATTTTTTATTGAGGATTTGTTCTGTGTATTGTATTGTATTGACACCCACTGCACGCCCAACCTACCTGGAAAGGGGTTTCTCTTTGAACTGCCTTTCCCAAGGTTTCTTCCATTTTTCCCTAATAGGTTTTTTTGGGAGTTTTTCCTTGTCTTAGAGAGTCAAATCTGGGGGGCTGTCAAGAGGCAGGGCCTGTTAAAGCCCATTGCGGTACTTCCTGTGTGATTTTGGGCTATACAAAAATAAACTGTATTGTATTGTATTGTATTTTGCAGCCGTAAACAATTATATGGGTGGCTGCCCCAACCCTTCTCGATGTCTTTTGGTCGTTTTTCTGACAGTGGCATAGTCAGCAGGATGGAGAAAACCCAGAAGAGAACGGGACCGGACCTGAATCATGTCCAGGTGGGAGAGTACCTGGGCCGAGATTTTGGGTGGGGAGTGCGTCTCGGATTTCGGAAAGAACCGGTGCAGACTCCTCTCCCTTTGTCTATCTCTGGGTCACCTAAATTGAATAGGGAGAGTGTCGAAGGGACACACAGACGTGGGCTGGTCTCTATGGGGGAAACGATGGGGACTTATTATGCTCTCTCAGAGGAGAGAGCTGTCCTTCCCACCGGGGCTAAGGTCCCAGAGGAAAGTGGCCATTCCCCAGACCAGCAGGTGAGGAAAATACAAAACTGGAGGTTTGACCCTGAACGGTCTACCCAGAACAACTTGACGTTCTCTGGGAAGAGGTGGCAGGCTGGTTAAGGCCCGCTGAATGCACCACCTTCCAATTAGTGAAAAAAGTAGCCTGTTTTGTATTTATAAATAGCCTGCCAGAGCATTTCACCCAGCCGGTCTGGGGAGAATTTTCAAATGTAAATGAGCTCATTGAGCTCATTGAAACGACTAGGGCAGCCTCACAATTTGAGAGAGCGGAACGGTCCTTAAGTGGAAGCCGTAGAGATTACGTCCCTCTTAAACTGTCCTCTCGACATAAACTGGAGTTTGCACTGGAGTCCCCGATTCCGCGGGCACGGTCCTCGCTCAGAGGCGAGGCGGAAGGAAAATGGAGAGAGAGGGATGGATTATGTGCACTTTCAAACCCCTTGTTAATGGCTCATAAGGGAGAGGTCATTGTAAATGGTTACAAGGTAGAAGCCCTATTTGATTCCGGCAGCAACATTTCTATTGTTGATTGCCGATACGTACTACCACAACAGTGGTTAAAAACAAAGACCAGAATTACCTGTGTACACGGAGATGTCCACTCCTATAACTCTGCCCGATGTTTCATCTGCCACAGAGGATCACTCAAAAAACTCACTGTAGCGGTCCTTCCAAATCCACCGTGTGCTGTGATTCTCGGGCGGGACTGGTGTGACATTAAAAGCGGTGAAGTACTGATCTCGCCTTATTCGAAATTGGGCCTAGTAACAGACGGGAATCCACCGTCTCAGGTTGTCTCCACACCGTGTACGCAGCCGGTGGAGAGAGGTATGGGAAACCACGAGGAGGATGGCGAACTTCCTGGGCCGTCGCAGACTAATACATCATCAGTCCGCACCTCGCCAGAGCGGGAGGATTCTCCACCCCTTGAGGTCAACCCAGACCCTCTCTCAGATCTGAGCTTTCAATTCAGACAAACACCGGCATCATTTAAAAGGGAACAATGGAATGACGATTCCCTTAAGTTTGCTAAAAATGTAGTAGTCCTCGTCAAAGGCCAACGCACCATTCAGCCCATCCCACAAGGACCCCACTTTGTGATAGAAAATGACTTATTATATCGGGTCAGTGAGAATGAGGGGGGGGGGGTGCGGAAGTTGTTGCTGATCCCACGAACTTTCCGGCGGCAAGTTTGTGAATTGGCACACGCCCATCTCCTAGGAGGCCACTTGGGCACCGAAAAAACTTTAGAGCATATTAAGCTCCGCTTCTATTGGCCGGAAATTAACGAGGAGGTTCGCCGCTTCTGTATTTCGTGCCCGGAATGTCAGCTGTGGCAAATTCCTAGGAGGGACCGTGCTCCTCTCGTTCCCCTTACCTTAATTAATGTTCCCTTTGAAAGGACAGGGGTCAACATAGTAGGACCCCTGGAACCCTCTGCCCGAGGACATAAATATATATTAGTCCTCGTAGATTATGCGACTTGATATCCAGAAGCTGTTCTGTTACGCTCAGCTAATTCTAAAGCCATCGCACGGGAACTAAGTCTTTGCGCGAGTTGGGGTCCCTAAAGAAGTCCTTACGGACCAAGGGACACCATTTACCTCGGAGACGTTCAAGGAAACGGCCAAGTTACTGAAAATAAAGCACTTGAGAACCGCGGTGTATCATCCTCAAACCGATGGTTTAGTAGAGAGATTTAATCAGACTCTCAAACAGATGCTTCGCAAGGTGGTCAGCGGGGAAGGGAGGAATTGGGATCAACTCCTCCCCCTCGTGCTCTTTGCCTACCGGGAAGTCCCTCAAGCCTCAACAGGGTTCTCACCCTTTGAATTATTATATGGACGACAACCCCGGGGCATATTGGACATTTTAAAAGAAGGTTGGGAAAGAGAGGCTCTTCCCTCGACTAATATTTTGGAATATATCATGTAGTTACGCGATAGATTTGAGAAAATTCGGCCCATATTAAAAAGTCACATGAAAGAGGCGCAAGCAGCACAGGCCCACTATTATGATCGTGGCACGACACTTCGGGAGTTTCAGCCGGGGGATCGAGTCATGGCATTGGTTCCCACCTCCCTCTCTAAACTACTGGCCCACTGGCAAGGGCCATACGAAGTTAAAGAGAGAAAGGGACTCGTCGACTATTTGTTGAAACAACCCAATCGTGGACCGAGTGAGTGGATATATCACGTGAATCTGCTGAAACCGTGGAAGGAAAGGGACCCTGATCCCTCCTCCGGCCAGCCCCGCTCTTTCTTTGCTCAAAGTAACACCCTTAACTTCGGGTCTAATTTGAGCTAGGAGCAGTTATCTCGTCCGTCCCGGAGGTGGTGGACGAAATCCCAGGAAGGACCTCTCTGGTTGCCCATGATATTGTGACTGAACCCAGGGTCATAGTCCGAGAACGACCCTATCGACTTCCCGAGGCAAAGAAAGAGGAAGTGGAACTGGAAATCAAGCGCATGCTGGACCTAGGAGTCATAGAGGAGAGTCATAGTCCCTGGTCCAGCACAATTGTCTTGGTTCCTAAGCCTGACGGGAGTTGGAGGTTTTGCAATGACTTCCATCGGCTTAATCAGGTCTCACAATTTAATGCTTATCCAATGCCTCGAGTGGACGACCTCCTTGAAAGGCTTGGACAGGCACAATACCTGACCACACTTGACATGACCAAAGGGTACTGGCAGGTTCCTTTAACGGGCTCCGCAAAGGGTAAAACCACGTTTAGCACCCCTAAAGGGCACTGGCAGTATCGTGTCCTTCCATTCGGGTTACATGGGGCTCCTGCAACTTTCCAGCATCTGGTGGACAAAGTGCTCCGCCCCCATAACACGTATAGTGCTGACTATCTGGATGACGTCGTCATCTATTCCAGCACCTGGAAGGAACACCTACAGCACGTCAGAGCGGTATTGCGGATGCTGGGTGAAGCTGGTCTTCGAATCAATTCAAAGAAATGTTTCTTTGGATTGGAGGAAGCCAAGTATTTGGGCTATCTGGTGGGTCGTGGTACGGTGAAGCCGCAGTGCTCTAAAATAGAAGCCATTTTGACATGGCCCCATCCGCGAACCAAGCGGCAGGTCCAGGCATTTGTCAGATTGGTGGGGTACTACCGCCAGTTTGTACCACGTTTTTCGGAGAGAGCCATGCCCTTGACTAATTTAACAAAGAAGAGGGCTCCTAACACTGTGGTATGGACTGATATGACTGAGGCAGCCTTCAGTGACTTAAAAAGGGCCCTGACGTCGGCACCCGTTTTAAAGGCGCCTGACTTTTCACGGCCTTTTATCCTCCAGACGGACGGTTCAGACACAGGCCTAGGGGCAGTGCTGAGCCAAAGTGTTGATGGTGCTGAACACCCCGTCATGTTCCTGAGCCAGAAACTGTTGGATCAGGAGACCAGATATGCGGCAGAGGAGAGGGAGGCTCTTGCGATTAAGTGGGCAATTACACAGTTGAGGTACTACCTCTTGGGTCGGGAGTTTACACTAGTCACGGCCCATGCACCTTTACAGTGGATGGCCCTACACAAGGAGTCTAACCCACAAGTCACGAGGTGGTTCCTCGATCTGCAACATTATAAGTTTTCGCTCATTCATCGGAAGGGTTCTCTACACGCCAATGCCGATGCTCTCTCCTGCGTTCACGACCTCTCGGTGCAGAACGCCCGACCCAACGGGTCTGGGCTAAGGGAGGGGGCCCTGTCACACACGTGTGTTTAGGAGACAGCTAAAGGGCTTAAATACATGTGATTCCATGCCAGACCAGGGGGTGACGAAGTGCACTAATTTTCCCTCTCGATCTTTTGCAGACCATTCTAGGGAAATCCCGCCCGGCTCTGGGGCAGCCATTGACGTCACCTCTGGTTCCGGTCCTGATGACATCACTTCCACTACTTGCATTTAAAGGCCGCCATTCTAAGGCAGCAAGTCAGTTCTGTTTTGGACTCTTTTGAATGAGCATGTCTCTGCTTTTTGATCAGTTTTGCAGCCGTAAACAATTATATGGGTGGCTGCCTCAACCCTTCTCGATGTCTTTTGGTCGTTTTTCTGACACTGTATATTGTTAGAAGATTTTCTTAATATTTTATAGAGCACTTTTCTGGCTGTGTGCTGTAAATTACTGTGTTATATTTATTTTTGAATTGCTATGGCTATAGGTTGTCCACGCCTTGTGAGAGCAGATAGGGGTTGTGAAAATTCTTTAGTTGCCATTATACAGATGTCTTTTAGATTCCGACACCATGACAGCTTAGCAGGAGTTAACAGTTTCAGATATGGGAAGTCTATACATAATCAAGTAAGTATAAAAAAATACCAGATTGTTTTATATTTCATTATTGTGGCTTTACCTTTAAAGATGAAAAAGCTATGTACAGTAGGAAAATACACATGCTTTCAACAATTACTGCATCATAAAGCCTATCACAAGTAATATGATGTGTGACAATATCCCTTGCGAGTGTTTGCTGACAGGATTTCAAATTAATGAATTTAATATGTTGGGGGGAAAAAATCACCAATATTGTTATATTTTGTTTTTATTTCTAAAAGCAAGCAGAGTACTTTAATGGATACCTAAAAAAATCATGGATATCTTTCTGGCAAAAACATTTTGATGTGTGTAATGTAGATGTAATATTTACCTCTTTGATTAACTAATGATTACATATAGTATTGTTAGCATTTTTTCCCTTAGTTCACCTAAGAAATTTTGCCTTTTTGACAGGCAATGGTGGAAGCTGAAATTTTGGAACTATCCAATCCCATACATATGTATGTATTGTACATTTATTAAAACATATATATATATATATATATATATATATATATATATATATATATATATATATATATACAGTATATATATATATATATATATATATATATATATAAATATATATAATGTATACATTGATTCATATACACAGTACATATGTAAATGCTTATCTATTTATTAGTTGATATTTTTCAATTTAAAAATTATATTTACATAATGGAGACTGAATTTTTGTTTAAAGGACAGGATGAACAAGAACTAAATACTATTAGATTAGATTAATTTTATTAATCCCATGGGACTAGGGTGTTGTACCATGTTAAGCCATTATGTAGTGAAATGTCCAGCAAAATGACATCTTTGTTGCCTAACTATAAAGATTACAATATGCAAGCTTTCGAGGCAACCCAGGCCCCTTCTTCAGGCAAGATGTGAAGGGGCCTGAGTTTCCTCAAAAGCTTGCATATTGTAATCTTTTTAGTTAGCCAATAAAAGGTGTCATTTTGCTGGACTTTTCACTAATCCCATGGGAAAATTCAAACACATACAGCAGCTGACTCACAGGATAAATAATCCAGCCAAACTATCAATCAGTCAAATATAAATATAATGTATATTGTGCAGATATTTCAAAAAGGTATTTCAAAAAGAACTTCATGAGTGCCCCTGGTGGAAGCATTGAATTGCCTGATAGCAATGGGCAGAAAAGACCCCCAAGAGGTGCATCTTAGCACACCATGATGGAATGAGTCTGTGGCTAAAAGTACTCCAAGACAGTGCCTACTAGAGAGGATTTTTTATGATGGCATCCAATTTTGCCACAATTCTCTTTTTTACAACAGCTTCCAGTGTGTCCAGGGTTTGCCCTGTGATGGAGCAGGCTGTCCTGATACGTTTGTTCAGGCATTGTGCTTCTTTTGTGCTCAGGTTGCTTCCCAAGAAGATTGCAGCATGGAACACCACACTGGCTACTATGGACTGGTAGAACATTTCCAACATTTTGCTGCACACATCAAAAGACCTGAGTCTCCATAGTGAGTGCACTCTGCTCTGGCCCTTCTTGTACAGAGACACTGTGTAGTCAGACCAGTCCAGTTTGTTGTTTATGTGAATCACCAGGTACTTGTAGCTCTGCTCCTCTTCCACGTCCACGTCCACGTCCTTCCCCGGATGGTGACTGGTCAAAGGCTTTTTGTCTTGCTGATATTGAGTTGCAGGTTGTCCTGGCACCACAAGACAAAGTCCTCTACAACCTTCCTGTACTCTTGACTCGTCTCCATTATTAATGCAGCCTATGATGGAAGAGCATCTGAAAATTGAAAAATTTGAGTCCATGTATCTTGGAATAAAAGATGCTTTTTTTGTGAAGGACCTTCTGAAGTAATCAGCAAAAATTCTGTATTTTTGAGCATTATAACGGTTCAGTATTTAGTGCTACTGTATTGCCAGTAGGAAGTTTTGGCCCGGTACCTATCTATATGAAATCTTCATGTTAACCACATATAAGAGTAGCTTTTTCCAGAAACGTGTTTTCTTTTGCATCACATATACATGTGTTTAGGTTACTTGGCATCCGTAAGTTTTGGTGAATGTTGTAACTGTGTGTACCTATGAGAGAATACAACAAGACTGCCATGCTATTCACAGTTGCTTGTGTTTGGATACACTAGGATAGTTGTCTACATCACTATAAAACAGTCTAATAAGAAAATTGAAAAAAAAAAAAGTTTTTTATACATTTCCTTCTGTTTCAGACACTGTGTCCAATATTACTTTTTACCTCTAATTGAAAGGCAGCTTTACTCTGAGCGCATTGAATGGAACAACCACAGGATTTGTAAGCAGACTCTAGCTGCAGGACCATTTGGAAAATCAGACATGCTTTATTTTTGTCCTCCATCCGGTAATGTTATCTTTAAACACAGCCTATCCAAATCTATTTTCATGCTTACCTGATAAGGTTTTATGTTTAAACTATTTTGGACAAAACTATGATAACATATTTAAGCCAACTATTAATTCTTATGTCAAATTTGGTTTTATCTGTTAGCTCAGAAACTTCAGACTTGAAGAACATAAGCTGTATAAACAACACTGTCAAAAGTAGCAATAAAATTCTCTCTCACTGAGCTACACCACAAAAAAAGTTAGAAGGTTAACTCAATTCTTTCACACAGGGCAACCTTCTGTTTCCCACATTTTATTTGTTGCCATAAGGCTGCAGATTAAGGTTCTAAATGATTTAAGATCGGGTGGCACAGTGGCGCAGTGAGTATCGCTGCTGCCTCGCAGTTAGGTGACCCGGGTTCGCTTTCCAGGTCCTCCCTGCGTGGAGTTTGCATGTTCTCCCCGTATCTGTGTGGGTTTCCTCCGGGTGCTCCGGTTTCCTCCCACAGTCCAAAGACTGTGTCATCTTTGTAAAGGTCCAATTTTAAAACATTAGGTAGTCCAGATTACATAGGGCAGTTATCCTTGAAAACTGCTTTTCCCCTCCGTTTGTGATAAAGCCCTTATCCGGCACTAAAAGTTGGGCTTGTGTTCCTCCAGATTCAGGAAGAACATGAAAAAGTGGAGTTATAAAGGAGTTATTACAATTTGAAAAACTGTCATAAGGTATAAAAAAACATTGATATGGGGACAAAACCAGCATGAAAAGAATCCTTTTTGAAATAATAAGCTTTTTTTGACGTGTGCTGTCTGGAATAGTCTGAAGATGTCTTAAAGAGTTAATTTATAAATAAAACATAATAAAAATACTAAATATTAAAACTGAATAAAGCACACAAGTAGCCTTTAATGATATCCATTAGTGTTAAGTATTATCAAGCACTGGGTTCTGTTTATAAGATTTATTTAATTTAGTTATAAGCAAAATGATTGGCTGCATTTTGCTTTGAAATTAACAACAGTTTGATACAACTTTAAGAAGAGAATGGAAGACGAACCTATACACTTAATAACAAATGTTGCTGTTTCAATAGGGATATTTTGGATCTCTGTTTTATTTTAACCTTTTGACCAGAAACCCTGGACAGGGACATATACCACATATATTGAAAATGAACAGTGCCGACATGCTAACTAAATAGATATAATCTAAGTTATTTTAGAATATGGACCTCTGCGCTAACCCCATGATTCTGACAAACTAAAGGGTCTCCACTTGATTGTCAAACTTTCTGCGGGGGCTGTGGATCTTGTAATAGAGAGTGTAAAAGATTCCATAATCTTTACTCTGTAAAGGTCAATATGACGGAGATGTAGCGCCAGTGTCCACAGTGTTAACCAATCATAGGACATGATGTTCAAAATTCACCTAGGGTTTTTCAGAAGAGATAGGACAAGTGTGGCGTGTGTTCTGTATTCTCTTTTCTTTATTAACTATACACAATGACCAGACTCCCGAGACCTTAGGCTTTTTCATGCAGAAGTACATTTCACAGACCTGAATAAGAGACATCCATCAAAATGCTCTTGACACAAAGGAGGACCAATCAGGCGGGTTGGGTGGGAGTCTCTTTTCAAAGAGTCTTTGCCCCCCAAGCGGCCAGGATTTGCCGGGCTATAAAAAACTTTTTCAACGATGTGTTTTGAATGGTTAACAATCAGCATCTCTCTGGCTATGCTCCTGATCATGCATGATGGTCTACGGGCCAGACATTACTCCCAGGTAATCAATCAAGGCAAGAGCTGGGAAAAGCCTGTTTACGTTCTAAGTCGTTGGGGGGATGGAATAGCCGGCTGCTGGCAGCTTGTCTTTATCAGTACATTTAGATGACAAAAGACGCTGGCGGAGAGGTGAGAAAGGTTTTAAGAAGCGATGTAAGGTGGGCCGGATATACGAGTTTTTTCATAGGCTCTGGTAATTCTAGTGTTAAAGGAGGGGGAGAACCGCGCAGTACCTGACATTTCTGTACATGCTAATGATGTTCCAGGGAGCCTAACAGGGGCTGAGGAGATAGCCATTCAGGCCAGGCAACAAGAAGAGGCCGTGGACAACCCGGTAGAGGCTCTGGCCGCTTGGAAAATATCATCCAAGGATGTGGATTATGCGGGCATTGCCCTTGAACAAACTGACGGACCCTGGGTGAGACATTTCGAAATGCTCTGAAGCTGTTCAAGAGTTGGATGGCGGCTATAATAGTGGATCGGTACCTAAAAAGTACCTGTCAGGGATGTTGAATAGACCAACCCAGCCAGACACGGCCTACGTGTCTGTTTGAGACTGACTGTGTTTATTGGGTTGACCGCTTTCAAGACGTCCTGAATGTTTTCCGCAAACCGTGGCTCAGGAGCCTGGTCATCAAGACTCTGGGCTGCTTCAACATCTTTCTGCCTTTTCACCAGATTCACACCTTTGTACAAAATGCTGTCGACGACCTGAAAAATTAACATTTTATTCATGAGTCGATTGTCCAAGCCTTTCATAACACAGACGATAACTCTTACTCAAAAATACGTGAAATAGCTGAGGCTTTCTGTAAACACCATTTTCTGGACTTAATAGGTCTGATGGACCTTTAAGGTTTTACGGGGTATAGACATGGAAAAATCAAATGAAGTGTCTGAACTGAATGTACCGGTGAGATCACATGCTTTTGTCTGCTTTTAATCATGCTGTTGAGTTGTAATATTATGTTTTGAACTGTTTAGTAAAACCTCTCTGAATTTTTATATTGTTTTTGAAAATGACCAATAAAGTACCATTTGATTTTTAAAATTGGACCTTTACAAAGATGCTTTTAGATGCTTTATTTTCATGTTAAAGCAACTGGTCATTTTACTTGGCTACTGAAAATGTATTTTGTTCACTAATGCTTTACTGTTTAATTAAGAATTACCTGAATATTTGATAATTAGTTTAAGCAGAAAGAGTAATTAGCTCTGCTATTTTGTGAGGTATACAAGCTTGCTGAGCTGTTGCATCCCTGTTATGAGGTCACTAGTATGAGCTAAAGCTGCTGATTTTAAAAACATGATTTTAGTTCAATGAACTTTGGATGTGCAGAAGAGTGCTTCTTACAACCCTTGCCTCTAGTTAAACAAGCACACCACACTATAGCCTCCTGGCTCTAAGAGCAGAAGCGTATGAGCTATGAATGAATTTTCAGAGACAAGAAATTTAAATGTAATAAAGGTAAAGTTGTCTTGGAGACAGGATGACCACATCATACCTAGATTAGCTTTATAAAATCAGTATAAAAGCTGATCAAAAAAATATCTTGACTTATGGCTGATACATCAAACAACACAAAAAATCGGTCATCTGGAAAAAACTAAACATCTAGCAATACCAGGTTGTGTGGTGTTCACACTTTATTTATCTTTTGTTTTATGGCCCTGTGTATTTGACCTATAATACTTTTCTTTTTCTCTTGCCTGTTATGGAGCTCTGTCTAAAGTTACAGGAATTGGGAAGTGATGAACTATTTTGGTAAGAATATGTGTTAAGGTCTACATAAGAAAGAGTATAAAGGGGAAAAGTGTCACCCTAGGGACCCTCCCATGACAAAACAAAAATCATAATTGGACTTTTCTGTTTTTAACTTTTTAGTTAAAAATGTTTTCTAATTATCACCTGTGTTAACAGAAATAATTTTAGTTTTTTGAGTAGACAGAAAATATCAAAATTTTGTGCTAGTGTAACAGTGGGTGCTTTTAAATGCACGTACAAAACTGGGATAAGGTAGAAACCTGCTTTCTTATAAATCTCCGTTTAAATGCACAAGTGTATTTACAGAGTTTTCCTTTGTCCTATGTTATAGAAATGAGCTAAGCAAAAAATTAAAAATCATCATAAGCGCGGCCATTCCTTTCATTACTTGTTTAATAGGTTCAAGAGGATAAATATGAATACACGCATAAGATGTGCCTCGAAAACAAAAGGCTCCAATGCGGCGGAAAGCTCTGGCTTCCAGCGACCTTTTAAACGCTACAGAAATGGAACTGAATAAACAAATGAAATTCATACTTGAACGCGGTGACTTGAGCTCCGATGCAAAAGTAAAACTTTATACGACTGTCTTACAAAGATACCTGACCTTTGTGAAAAAAAGCGGATAAAGAAACAGGTACCACAGAAAAATGTATACATACAAACATTTTAAAGTCTAAATAAAAACAGAGAGCCAGGTCTCAGGTTCCCTGTGTGTTAAGATATAATCTCACACATACAGGTACATCTTATACTATTCATTTACCCCATTATTCAACAATACACTTGATACGTCTAAAAATCACCCGGACTTTGGGGCTACTAGGCTGTATTAAAATAATCACATTTCATTTAGAGGAATAAATGAAAACACAGTTGCAATAAGCTCCTGGTCCCTGTTCAGGGTTCAGTCAATCTGTCTCCAACTGGTTGTACCAAATGAGAGTTTATAAAGCAAAAAAAAAAAAATGTTTCGTTATCTCAGACTTTTAAAAACAGGCGGTCCAGTACAGAAAACAACCGGTTACAGTGAGAGTCCATTTCGAAAGAGTACGCATTTCACAAGCGGGCCCTTCTGTACGTAGTTCAGAATATAGACATGTTATTATGTCAGAGCAAATGCATACAATCTCTGCATGCGCTTTTAAGCCACTCCTGAATATTCTCAGAGAAGAGGCTCTGTTTGAATTTCCAGACGCCATGACAAAAACAAATTGAACGGATTACCCATTTCGGTAAACAGAAAGAACCACTATTGCTGAACATAATAATTAACGGTAACCTATGAGCCTTTTTAAATTTAAAACCCCAGCCATTCTCGTTTTAAACAGCTATCATTTTTAAAAAGGGAGTTACCGGAGAATCAACTTGGAAACATTAATATTAAGGATAAAATATAAGGATTCTGCCATCCGTTTTTTTAAACATACTCATTTGGCGCATATAATAATCAAAAATATGCCCTACCGTGATCTCTTTAGGCAAAAAGCAGGATTTTTTTTGAACTGTAAGTTATAATAACAGATACGTGCTATTTTGTCAGCCAGTTTAAAACGGGCAGATGTATATTGGAATCTATCTGATGAAAAAAAGTCCGGTATTTTTTTAGAAAAAGTTACCTTTTTAAACAGATGTCTTTTATTTGCTATTACACATACCCCCAGAAGATAAACCATAGGTTACAAGTTTGTATATGTATGATCATTTTGGGACCAGCTACCAGCTTGTACCGTAACTCGCAGCTGGGGTGTGAATCACCACTTTTCTATTACTGCGGCACGCATAGAATGCAAAGAATTCCTCAGACGGCCGGGGACCCCAGCAGGGGTGGGACCTCGTAGCTTCCAGCATGTGCGAACGGACCTACCCTAGCTACCACCTCGGCGGCGCGCAGCTCCTGTCATTTCAGAGAATCTCTGTGTGTAGTGAGAGAGATCAGGCCTGCTTGTCTTTCTGTGAAATGGAAGATTCAGATGCAGAACGCTTAGACCTTTCTACTTGTCGCTCTTAGACCATGCCATTTGGGATTTTTCTGTGGGAAACCTGCTTCACTGCTAAGGCTGTTTTTACTGCAGAGTCTGTAAAATGCAAAGCTGCTGGACTTAGATAAAAAAAGCAGTTTACAGATGATAAAGCAAAGGGGTAGAGAGATATTTTAATTTCGTGTTAATATTAAAATCATAGATAGAATCGAGAAGATTAGCTGCTTTTTATACAGCGCTTTCAGAAGGGAGAACGCCTCCTCCGGAGAAGGATCTGGGAAGTGGAGGGGCCAGCCAACAGGTGCTGCCTGACCGGGGGCATGTTGCTTGGGCCGATGGAACAGGCCTGAACATGTTCTCGGGAGAGGGGGCTGGGAAGTGGGGGCTAAGGCAGGCGCTGGGCATGTCTGGGCTTGTCCTCAGGAGGTGGGGCAGGCCCTGGGCATGTCTGGGCTTGTCCTCAGGAGGTGGGGGCTGGAATGTGGTTGGGGTGGTGGTGGTGGTGGGTTCAAGGAGGGGGCAGATATCCATCAAAATGCCCTTGACAGAAAGGAGAACCGAGCAGGTGAAGGGGGGGTGGTGGTGGGTTGAAGGAGGGGACAAACATTCATCAAAATGCCCTTGACAGAAAGGAGAACCGAGCAGGTGAAGGGGGGTGGTGGTGGGTTGAAGGAGGGGACAGACATTCATCAAAATGCCCTTGACAGAAAGGAGAACCGAGCAGGTGAAGGGGAGTGGGGGTGGGTTCAAGGAGGGGACCGGATGTGCGTCACCAATCCACCGACAGGGGGCGGTATGCATCATTCAAATCCACCAATCAGAGGAAAGGGGCGGGAACCGGACGTGCGTCACAGAAAGGGGCGGGGCAGGACTGGATGTGCATCACGGAAGGGTTGGGGCTTAAAGGTCATTAATCATTTTTGACAGAAACACCTTGGCTCACAGCCAAAAGGGGGCGGTGCTTAAGGTCATTAATCATTTTGATTGACAGTTTGACAGAAACCGCCCGCATAATACTACTAAATGGCAATATGTTCAGTATGTAACACAGTTTAAACTATTAAAAGAAGTACCTAAATCTCTACGACCAACATATAATGTTTTCTTCCATATATCTGGAATTTCATTTAATGATAAATACTCCTTCTCAAAATCTGATTTGGGCCATCTTGATCCATCCACAATGCACAGTGTACTGAGCTTCATTTCTTTTGTCATCTTTCCAAAACATTTCTTTGGCTTTCTCTGTTATATCATCATAACCATCCAATAGTTTCATTAAAAATTAGGAGGCTTTTCTTCCAGCATTATCTTATGGTATTTTCCAGGGTTTTTTTTTGTTCTAGGTCTCCGCTCTATTGCCATCACCTTCACCTTAAACAAAAATTGTATTTAGAACTTTGATATAAAATTCACAAAAAGGTACTAAATGTGAACTAATGTGCCTAAAAAAGAAAACTATGATTAAGACAGGCAGTGTGGCATAGCAGTTAAGGCTTTGGACTGCAAACCCAAAGCTTGTCGGTTCAAATCCTGGTACTGACACCACTGTGTGATCCTGAAGAAGTCACTTCATCTGCCTATGCTGCAAAAAACAAAAGTAATCTAACGAATTGTACCTCAGATGTTGCAAGTTGCTTGGGTAAAGGCATAAGTCAAATAGATAAATATGTATTATACATATAGGAACTATTCATTTATTTTCATTTAAGTCATTCACAGCAAACCTTTATAAATGAGGGTTTCTCCTTTTAGATTCTTCTTCACTGATGTTTTCTCTTGGATGGCTTTTTTCATTCCATTGAAAATTAAAGCAGCATCTGCCAAAATATGTAGCTTTCTTACAAATTTTTCAACATTGTGTAAAATAACTTCATAATGTAACATAAAAGGTTTAAATACTGGTTATCCTTTTATACTAAAATATTATTAAAGAGATACAAAACAGGTAAAATGTACATGTTGTTTTTCTTTAGGGAGATTAAATATTACTGAAGAAAGAAAAAAAACTAAAACGGCCAAATGGGGCTATGCATATAAACTTACAGTGCATCCAGAAAGTATTCACAGCGCATCACTTTTTCCACCTTTTGTTATGTTACAGCCTGGATTAAATTCCTTTTTTTTCCTCAGAATTCTGCACACAACACCCCATAATGACAATGTGAAAAAAGTTTACTTGAGGTTTTTGCAAATTTATTAAAAATAAAAAAACTGAGAAATCACATGTACATAAGTATTCACAGCCTTTGCTCAATACTTTGTCGATGCACCTTTGGCAGCAATTACAGCTGCCAAAGGTGTTGTTGAATATGATGCCACAAACTTGGCACACCTATCCTCACCCATTCCTCTTTGCAGCACCTCTCAAGCTCCATCAGGTTGGATGGGAAGCGCCGGTGCACAGCCATTTTAAGATCTCTCCAGAGATGTTCAATCGGATTCAAGTCTGGGCTCTGGCTGAGCCACTCAAGGACATTCACAGAGTTGTGCTGAAGCTACTCCTTTGATATCTTGGCTGTGTGCTTAGGGTCGTTGTCCTGCTGAAAGATGAACCGTTGCCCCAGTCTGAGGTCAAGAGCGCTCTGGAACAGGTTTTCATTCAGGATGTCTCTGTACATTGCTGCAGTCATCTTTCCCTTTATCCTGACTAGTCTCCCAGTTCCTGCCACTGAAAAACATCCCCACAGCATGATGCTGCCACCACCGTGCTTCACTGTAGGGATGGTGCCAGGTTTCCTCCAAACGTGACGCTTGGCATTCACACCAAAGAGTTCAATCTTTGTCTCATTAGACCAGAGAATTTTCTTTCTCATGGTCTGAGAGTCCTTCAGTTGCCTTTTGGCAAACTCCAGGTGGGCTGCCATGTGCCTTTTGCTAAGGAGTGGCTTCCGTCTGGCCACTCTACCATACAGGCCTGATTGTTGGATTGCTGCAGAGATGGTTGTCCTTCTGGAAGGTTCTCCTCTCTCCACAGAGGATCTCTGGAGCTCTAACAGAGTGACCATCGGGTTCTTGGTCACCTCTCTGACTAAGGCCCTTCTCCCCCGATCGCTCAGTTTAGATGGCCGGCCAGCTCTAGGAAAAGTCCTGGTGGTTTTAAACTTCTTCCACTTATGGATGATGGAGGCCACTGTGCTCATTGGGACCTTCACAGCAGCAGAAATTTTTCTGTAACCTTCCCCAGATATGTGCCACAAGACAATCCTGCCTCGAAGGTCTACAGACAATTCCTTTGACTTCATGCTTGGTTTGTGCTCTGACATGAACTGTCAACTGTGGGACCTTATATAGACAGGTGTGTGCCTGTCCAAATCATGTCCAGTCAACTGAATGTACCACAAGTGGACTCCAGTTAAGCTGCAGAAACATCTCAAGGATAATCAGGGGAAACAGGATGCACCTGAGCTCAATTTCGAGCTTCACGGCAAAAGCTGTGAATACTTATGTACATGTGCTTTCTCAATTTTTTTATTTTTAATAAATTTGCAAAAGCCTCAAGTAAACTTTTCTCACGTAGTCATTATGGGGTGTTGTGTGTAGAATTCTGAGGAAAAAAATGAATTTAATCCATTTTGGAATAAGGCTGTAACATAACAAAAGGTGGAAAAAGTGATGCTCTGTGAATACTTTCTGGATGCACTGTAAAAGGTTTAAATAAAACAGAAATATATACCTGTACTTTTACTTCCTTTGCTTGTAGATGGCGTATCCTGTAGCAAAGCTCTAACTTTTTCATGAAAGCCCCTTTCAGTCAATAAGCCTGTCAGTAATAAAAACAGGCGTAAAGATATTGACAACAAGCTACGCAAACCCACCAAGACATGGAATCGTTTAAATCAAGGCGCTGCGCTACCTTCTTCCAGATCGGCCCTAAGGCGTTCGTATTTATCCAAAGCAGTTCTGGTCTCCATCGGCATCTGTAGCTGAGTTGAAAAACACCATCCCATACTATTAGTTAATGATTAACACATTTCTACATATATTGTAAGAATACAATACAACTGATAATATGTTGCACTTATTTATCTGGTGTAACGAAATTTTCGCGCGATTTTAATGGCTGAAGTTTGAAGTGGTTTGTGCCCTTCAGAATGAAAAAAAGTTTGCATTTACCTTTTTAATAAAAGGGAAGCTTTTAAGCCTGAGAAATTGCCCCATAAATGCACACGTTTTAATGCACACGTTTTAATATGTATGCTTACACAGTATTAAAAGACACTCAACAATTAACGTCAGTTACCTTCGTTCCCGTGTTTGAGTCGTGCTGTAAATTCTTACTGTGAAATATAATTGACAAATATTTCGGCGAATGAACTTGTGAAGAAGGTGGACCTGGAGCATTACGTCACTTCCTTAACAAAAATGCTGCAATGGGGGGAGTGTGGGGGATGACGGAGATAGGAGGGTAGATGACAGAAAACTGACATGGGAGAACTGAGAGCAGATGCTGGTGGAAAGAGGGAGGAGAGAGTAGGGAGGAGGATTGACGGGGAATTCCTCACAGGGAGGAGGAATATTTTGTTGAAGATAGTAGGAAGGATGGAGTTTTCTCGGAGGGAGGAGGATGTCCTAAAATGGACACTGTATTCTGGGGCAGATGAAACGAGAAGACCAACTCCTGGTGGGTATGACTGAACAGTAGGTAGAACATCCCCAGGCAAGGATAGGGGGTGTAAAACAAAAAAGGTCAGAGGTGAGTTTTAAAAGGTCTTTGTCACCTCTTGACTGTTTGGGAATCCTGGTTGCAAGTGTTTGTGGTAGTAGGTCAGCAGCAACCTCCTGGCAGCACCCAGTGGTGTCCCCTCCTTGGGAAACAGGAAGCAAGTCAGTAGCTGTGGCAAAGAATGGAACCGGTGGCTCAACGCAGGCTGTGGTAAAGACTGGATCCAATGGGTTAAATGATTCAGCACAATATTAGTGGACATAACCATAATACATAATTCAAACTGTAAAATGAATGAAAAACACAGAGAAAAGAAACATAAAAATAAACCAGGGAAAGAACCTTATAAATTAATAAAGGACACCATAAAATTAAAATCATTTGGTCTAATGGAAAGGTAGAGCTGGTAATAAAACAGGGTAATTATTAACGTCAAAAAAAAAACAGTTTAATTTTGTTCATCAGAAGATATTATATTGTCATTTACAACACAGGTTAGTATCATTTTGTACTTTTTGTGAGAAAGCTAGACTGGAATTTCAGAAATAAATTGTGGTGTATAAGGTAAGATTGAAGCTATGTGGTAACTACTTTCTCAAGTATTTTTAGAAAGAAATTTGAAATAAGTTATAATAATTATTAACTGTCTTTTTCAGTAAGAGTCTGGTTACTTACACATTTAGTGGTCTACGAAATTGTACCAGTTAATTATGAATTACTGATAATGCTGAGAATAGCTGCTACCAGAAAAACCATTAAGTTTTTCATTAGTTTTGTTGTGCCTCGGTCTGAGACAGGTAGTAGGTTTCATTTTAGAAGTTAACCGAATAGGAAGTTATAATTTTATCAAATATTTTATTTTCTTAAGGTGATGTGCACAAGTAGCGACAGGTTTTTCAATTAAGTATTTTGTTTGTAAGATGATGCTGGAATCTGGAATCTTATGATGTCAATTTGGTCATTAAAAGACATTAAAAAAATCTGCACTGCTAATACCTGTCAGTTCAAAATTCCTCTTTTTAATTAGCAAGTGCATTAAACAGTACAGAAGAATGGTTTATGTTGTCATCTACTGTATAAATCTTGATAAGCAGTCAGAGCAGCCAGTAAAAAGAGTCCGTTTCTCATTGTCTGTCTATGTGGTTTGGAAGACCTGTAGCTTTGTTTGCTCACCAGCTAAGCTCTACCTTTCATCATTCTAATTTAAGAGAGTGAATACTCTCATTAAGCTATGGCAAGTTTATGTGTTCTATAATCACTTTGGGTTAAGGGGAGCTACTATATCCAAGGCCTGTTTCAAAGTTGTATTATAGTTAGATGTCAGCTAATGTACATTGTTTTCTATAAGTATGTCTGAGTTTCATAAAATATCAACAAGTATGATACAGAGTTACTATTTTCAATTCTATTAGTAAGGGTAAAAATAAATTAAAGATAATTAAGTAATTCATGTGAGAGAGGTTAATCCATTCTCCAGACCTTAGTAACAGTTTCTGGTTTAGTTTCCATTAATCTGCAAATTAACACTTTCAGTTTCTAATGCAGCACAATCAATAGAGCAGAGCTGATTGATGACTAAGGTTGCAAAGGATTCAATCACATGAAAATGGGTTATCTAGGAAACTGTCCTGAACTCCATCAGTATTTTTACAAATGTAATATAACAGAAGTATTTCATCAGGTCTGCATGGAAGCATATTAGGGCCATAGAGAAGAAAGAAAATGCGCAGTAGAATGAAGAAAAAAAAACCAGATCTAATTCGAAATTTCTTCTGAATAAACTGTTGGTATTTCCAAGGTTCCTTGCCACAGTATCTCTAAAAAGTCCTTTATGACAGGTTTAATGAGCTTGTAAGAGGCTGGGTATGTGAATGGGTATCAGTGCACTGCTTTAATTTAAATAACATGTAAGTGTTGGGTTTGTGAGGCAGTGGCCAGAGATAAAGGCACAAAATTAAATATTTGTTAGGCATGTTTAATTATTCCATCCAACCATCCATTTTCCATTCCTGCTTATCCAGGGAGAGTGTCACTGGGTTACTGGATCCCATCCCAACAAGCATTGTCGCATGGTGAACACTCACATATACAATAGTGTCAATTTAGCACCTCCAAATCACCTAACCTCTGTGTCTTTGGAAGGAAACTGGACCATCCTGAGGAAACCGATGAGGATTTAAGTTAATAATTTATCTCTAAATAATATACATACTTTAATGTATTTCATAATGAAAATTATGTCAGAAATCTTAATATTCTAATTGTTCAGAGAGCTGTCATACCATTAATTTAATATATTCTATGTTGAGATGGCTAACTGTGGCTACTGTTGGCACAAGAGGTAGCCTGTTTAAGAAGCACTTAGCGATTAATGACTAGGTCAGGAAGCATAATAATAATAATAATACTTTGCATTTATATAGCGCTTTTCTCACTACTCAAAGCGTCTCAGGAATTGCAGGTTTAGGGCCTTGCTCAAGGGCCCAACAGAGAAGTGTCCCTTTTGCCATTTACAGGATTTGAACCGGCAATCTTTCAATTACCAGTGCAGATCCCTAGCCTCAGAGCCAACAGCATGTAGATTATGAAGGATTTAATGTGCTACTTTAGTTAGGATCGGGTCTGAGAAACACTAATAAATAAACAATGTGGATTGATTCAATATATTACATACACAACCATAAGGTATATTTTAAGGAAAACAAAACAAGTACCATACTAGCTTTTTTTAGTAGGCTAAAATCATAAATGATGTACTCCATGTATGTTATTATTATGTTTCTTATTGTTTATGTCAATAAAGGCTACTGGAACACAATCATACTCACTGTAATATGTCTTTATAATGTCTCACTTCTCTCAAGTGAGGAGTTTTCATTTGATTTTTGTGTATGTTTGAGGTGGGTTGTTGTTGATTGTTATAATATTTATTGAGCTTTTGAAAAATGATTTATTGATCTCTAAAAATGACAAGCACAAGAAAAGACAGAAGCATCCTTTCAGGCTAAGTAAGACATACCACAATGTAGAATATGTATGGGCTACGCCTGATGATCCGAAGAAATACACATGCTGCAATTACCTTTATTGACTTTTCTCCATCTCTGGTAGCAACAGTTCTAATCCAAAGCCCCCAGTGTTGTGGCTCATGACCTCATGAAGAATGAGACAAGGAGCCCTGCATTAAGTCTTGATTTTATTCAAAATGTTCACATTATTAGACATGGCTTGACTCAGCTCTTAGTTTGCAATACAAGAAATTGCTCAAAGTATGACATTTTCTTTAATTTAGTTTGCTTGCTTATGGTTCTAAACCCATAACTGCATATTTTCCTTAAGCAGAGAAAAGTGATCTGTCAATAGTTAACTAACAACAGAATAGCTAACTTGATCCATTTAAAGCTGTGTTAATTCATCATAAAAATGAAATGAAATGAAGAGAAAGGAAAAAAAGACAAGCAACTAAGGAAGAGTATTAATCAATTTTTACTTGAAAAATATTTTATTGATTTTCTAGCCAAATTAAATATACACAGCTAACAATTGTAAATAGCATAAAAAGACAGAAGAGGCATTCCTTTAACAGCCAAAAAAAATAGTGCACTCATTATGACTTTTCACAATGCGAGTTTTAGATAACTGGCCTATGCATTTACTTGAAATGACAAAAAAAAATACATCTTTCATTTTATTTGCTTTACCAGCTATGTTTCTGTAATGGAGCAAGCATCTAGTGCATGTAGTTTTCATTTTAATTACAAGCATCCCCCTAAGTTTTGTTGCCTTTGTGATAAACCCAGAGTGTTAGTGAACCCCAAACCCTAACACGAAGACTCTTGTCCAGTCCCAGGTTCAAATAATCAAAGATTTTTTATTTTTAACCCCCTCTAAATGTGACACAACCAAATACAGATTCTTCTCACTATATCTCTCTTTTTCTCCCTACCACACTACCCTCCTCCACTCAAGCATTGCTCCACTACCTCCCAGCTCTGACTTGTTTGAATAAGGGAGTGCGGTCTCTTTTATCACAGACCCAGGAGTACTTCTGGTGCCAGGGCGACTGCCCGATGACAGTACTTCCATGTCGCACAGAAGTCCATAATAGGAAGCTTGTCTCCCTACAGCACCCTCTCGTGGCAAACAGTGACCCCAGCATGGCTGCTCTGCCGGACTACATATCCGGCATGCCCTGCTGGCTTCTTACTGTACATCGACCTCCAGGGCTGCTGCCATCTAGTGTGTTAGGGAAATAATAAACCTCCAGCAACTTCTCTTTTTAATGGGCTGTCCATCCACCCTTTCTGGTCCTTCCTTCCAGGTCTATTCCCTATCCTGGTCGGGATGCACGTCCAGCCCATGTGGCATCTACACCTTATACAATTTTAAGGTAGTAGCCCACACCCAACTTTCACTGCAGGTATTTCCAAGCTTTTGGTGGCTCCCCTTTTATTACATGTTCTGCAAGCACTAGTTGTGCCCCAGAATTTCTGAATTCCCACAGCAAAGCAAAAATCTGTCTTCTTTCCTTTTACAGGGCTTGGTGAAGGTCAGTTTATATTTATGCATTGTGTGTCACAGGGTTTTTGTCTGCATTTTTTGCATATAGTGAATTGTTTTAAAAGAAATGAAACAGTTACCTTTTAGTGATATTAAATGCTTCTGGAGGCTCCTAGAAATAGACAGTAACCACACACCATCCAAAGCTATGAAAGCGTATTAGGGCCACAGAGAAGAAGAAAAAATACATCTATTTCATGATTAAAGTCGAAATCTACTTTAATCTCAAAGTTACAAATTTAATCTTGTCTTTTAATTTCATGATTATATGACTTTAACCTCAAAATATCAATTTAATCTCATATTTTGTAATTAAAGTTGAAATTTCACAATAAAATGTGATCACACATTCTGCAACTTTACAACCTGTGGACACAGAAGAAAATACCTTGTACACACAAACATAGCAGCACATATATACTGTATCTGTTCATTGATGGGTTTAAAAGATTAAAGATGGGTTTGTATGTGCAATACAGTACAGCAGTTTAAACTGTTTAAAGTCTGTGATGGACCGCAAGAAGTCCAATATTGAATAAAAACCAAGGCTTTACATTTCAGCTGTCATATTGTAGAAGCTGTCAATAAATTCTATATCACTAAAATTGATATCTTTAATAGCTAAGAGATAGGTCTAGAGATAAGAACGTAAAATGTGTAAACAGTCATAGTGAAACATCATATAATTAGTTTTGAAGTATTAGGTGTTGGACCAGAACAACATTTTTGTTTAGAATCACCATTCAGTAACTTATTCTAAATATCAGTGGTCTTTTTTATAGATTTCAACATTGATTCAGGAAAAAAAGTTTTCAAGAACAAATAGAGAAGAAATATAAAATCTATCAAAATCTACAACAACAAAACTTTAATTCTGGTATAATCCAAAATTACCCAAGGGATGCCTGAATGGCATTTAACAGGCGTTGTTTTTGAAAGCTCCCCAACTTTGACTACCTAAAAAGACAAGAAAAAACGAATTACAAACAAAAAATCTTGCAGGGAAAAAAATGGAAGAACTCTTGGGAAAGGCAGTTCAGAGATAGCCCCCGATTCCAGGTAGTTTGGACATGCAATGTGTGTCAAGAAATGGGGAAAATACACAAAACAGGACACAATTAATCTCCTAAACAGAGCTAAATAACTAATCTATCATTTTCACCTCAGAGCTGCAATACAATAACACAAACTACTTCATTTTCGCACAGTGCACCTCTCCAAGTACAGGAGCAGAGCGCCACAAAAACTCTGAAGGCAAAATGCAAGAATAGATTATACCTTTGATTAAACAGAGAACTATGATGTATAGATTTATTAAAATACATCAAAAACAAAGTAGAAACTAATATTAATATCAAATCAGTATTTTCACAACATAGTTACTGCATCTTTGCTATAATCAAGAGAGTTTAAACAGATGTATGATGAAGAGTTTTTAGAACAAAACTGAAAGAAATACAGGAAACTGAAAACAAAACAAAGCATAAATAGTAGCATCCGCTTCGAAAAGATGTGCACTAAGGAAGTCTGCCAACATATAAGTCAGAAACAGCTTTTGAGAGTATATCCTGTTACTGATCCTGTTGCTCTTCAAATTAGAATATGCTCATGACTGTAGTGTAACCTCAAGGAAATGGAATGGTAGAAAAATAGAAGGACATAAACAGGGACTTCTGGATGATATTTTGGGTTTTCTTTGTAATGATCTATGTAATTCTGGACCAGTCGCATGTAAATTATTATGGCTAGCTTTGTTCTATTTGAAATAATCTGCAGGATGTCTTAAAAATTATACAGCAATTATATACCACAAACATCTTGCATCTTGCCTGAACAAGAAGGGGCCTGAGTTGCCTCGAAAGCTTGCATATTGTAATCTTTTTAGTTAGCCAATAAAAGGTGTAATTTTGCTTGGCTTTTCTCTACATTCATAATGGCTAACACGGTACAACACCCTAGTACTATACAGTACCACAAACAGAAATAAAAACAGCTGATCTTTGTCGATTTTGTTCCTAACTTCCAACAGTGCAGCTTGTGTATTTACAATAATCTACCTTCTGTTCTATGCCACATTCTGTATTTACAGAGTGAAACAACACTCCCACTACGATCAGCTCACGCTGTATCTATCTAAGTATTGGTTCTTTCCACTCTGCTGGCCCAAAAATATAAAACTTTCTGTCTGACGACCTTCACTTTGTCAGAAAGGCTCTCAGATACCTCACATTAGAGCATGCATCCTCAATGCCTTATAACAAACCACCATGCACAATTTACCTCACAGTAAACATTCCACATTTTAATATCTGTATTTTATACATACCGTAGATTTAAAGTGTAATGTGTGTAACTTGTGATGCAACTGTTTTTGAAACAGAACCATGGTCATCAACATCAGTTTCAGCAAAATCAATATCATCATGTTCATCACCAGTATTTTCTGAAAACAATTTGTGGAAATGGCTAGACTTCAGTTTTAGTAAGGCATAGAAGGACAGGTGCAACTGCAACTGTCACAATGGAGGTGAAAAGGAACCTCACCAATTCAAACAGAATTCAACATGATGATGCAATGGAGTACTGGTGAAAAACAACAGCAGAGTATCAAAATCTGTACTCATTTTTCAAAAAGGGCCTGCATTCCTTGTGAACATATGCTTTCAAAGTTTGGAGAGGTGATTAGTAATGTTATCTTATAATAGTTAGATTGTAGGTTTATGGGCTTGAATTGTAGCTGACATTTAGTGTATCAAGTCAGATTTATTATTAATTTGGGAAACATGATTAGTAAGAAATAGAAGAAATGGTAAATGTTAAGTGTATCTGGGACTGGGATTGTGCTTATGTAACTCGAAGTTGAGTTAGATTTTTAAATTTGTTATCAAGCTTAATAGGAACATCAGTATCACATTTTCAGCACAATATTACATTTAAAAATGTGATAAAAGTTTTTAAAAGTTTGACATCAAAGTTTAATAACCTGTAGCCTCATTTTAGAAAGCTTGAGTAGGCAGAAAAAGAGGCTTGAAATGTGCATGTGCCACTTCCCGAGAAAGCGAGATTTATAAAACTTGATACATATATATTATTTACAGCAACTCTGGAGCATATGCAAGAATATGCAACACTTCAGAGAAACGTGGAAATGATGACATCTATATATATAAAATTCTTTTTGTGTTTGAAACGGAAATTACGTATGAGCGTTTGAAACGGAAATTACGTATGACCACAGAGGAACAGGAAAAACATTCTTAATAAGCAAGATTCTTGCCGAGAGAGCAAATGGTGACACACTGTAGCTCTGGCTGTAGTATCATGGGGAATTGCTTCTACATTATTAGATGGAGGCCATACAGCACATTCGGCATTGCAATTACCTTTAAACTGAGTGTGGTATCACAGCTGCATAGCAGCTGATCGGAAAGTTCTATGGCGGGTTGTGTCGAGAGTGCAGAGGATTATTGAGATATAGCTACCAGCCCTGGAGGACATTTATAGCACACGCTGCTTCAGGAAAGCCATGCATGGATTCCACTCACCCATACCAGTGTCTATTTGATCTTCTCCCTTCCTGTACAGACTTCAAGGCTCAGAAACAGTTTAATCCCAAGAGCTATAAACGCACTCAATCAGTCCATCAAGTGCTCCCAGTAGAACAGTTTGTACTTATAATTACAATTACCTCACTGTAAACTTACACCACAACCATAATATTGCAAGGCCTGAGCCACTTTATGAACCACTTGCACTATCTGCACTATATGTACATGTATATGAATGTGAATTTCCCATTGGGATTAATAATCTATCTATCTATCTATCTATCTATCTATCTATCTATCTATCTATCTATCTATCTATCTATCTATCTACTTCCAAATTGTATATTTTTTATTGTTTTGTTATCATATTATTATTATTTTTTTTATCATTTTATATTTTGAAGGAGTTTCAACTTAAATTTCATTGTACCATACAGTGACAATAAAGGAATTAATTTCAATAGAAGAGATGGTCCCATGCTTCTAAGTCGACTTATATTTTCAAGAGCTATCCTCTTGGAGCTGTATGCTGTTAGAATACTTGATATCATTTTTATAATGAAATGCATTAAAGTATGTATTAAACATGTAGGGGCATGATGGCGCAGCAGTAAAAAATGCAAAGAAATTTAAAATGTGGTGATTTGTTACATGGAGAAAGAAAATGGAAGGACAGGAATTGGGGCTCGTAAGTTTGACATAGACAATGTAATGTTCTTTGGGTTCTGTGATATATGATTCCAACACAGTTGAACGTCACACAGAAAGATTTATTTAAAGGAAACTTTACTAATTAAATTATCAAGTGCTTCACTTACAGGTCAGTCACATATCTAGTCCCTTTCCTTAAAGTTCTACAGTATCGCCAATTTACCAAAAGTAAACATAAATTGTAATATAAGGGAGTGTTGTAAAATTATTTATCTTGACATCTTCCCTTTTTTTTAAATAATAAAAATACAATATTCTATTTGTTCAGTTAACATCACCTAGTCATGGCTTTCATTTGTTACAATCATCAATGCTATTTTCAGTAACAACTGACAACTACTGTATATACATTACATTCTTATGTGAGCTGGTCTAAGTGTCCCAAAAGCTTATTAACATTTAGCATGTCTCAATTAGCCTTGTTGGTGGTTGTGTCACTCTTGATGATCTTCTGAGAGTCTCACTTGATTCCTTGCCCGATTCTGGCATTCTGCTGGCTGATGTGGTCATTTCTTCTGTTTCTTGTCGATTTCTTCTAAGCACTGTACCATTGCTTGTTTCAATAATATATGAACTGGGGTCTATTTGTTTCTTAACTGTTCCTTGCAGATTCCATGTTTTTTTCTGAATTCTCCTTTATTCTGACCTCCTCTCCTATTTCCAGTTCTGGGAGAGTTTTGGTTCCTCTGTCATAGTATGTTTTTTGTTTTCTTTTTTGGTTTTCCTTAACTTTTCACACTTCATCTTCCATTCCAGACTTTAGCAGGTTCTGCTTCATTGGAAGGTTTGATCATAGTCATCGTCCAATGAGCAGCTGTGCTGGGGAAGCTCCATGTTCAAGGGGTGTACTCCGATATATTAGGCTTTTGTAAAAATCACTTCCACTCTCTTTAGATTTCTTCATTAGACGTTTGATAGTTTGAATTGACTTTTCTACAAGTCCATTAGATTGGGGAAAGTTTGGACTTGATGTTTTATGTACAAAGTCCCATTCCTTCAAAGTTCTTGAATTGAACACTTATAAATTGTGGTCCATTGTCGCTAAAGACTTCAATTGGCGCTCCATATCTGGAAAAAATAACTTTCAGACATTTTATTACTGCTTCACTGTTTGTAGTATTCAATGCACACACTTCAGGATATGTAGAAAAGTAATCAGTTACCATCAGAAACTCTTTCCCATGACAGATAAATCAACACCAACTTTTTCATATGGCCTTTCTGGTAACAGGATGAGGTGTTAATGGTTCTGAAGGATTACTAGGTCTATATTTTAAACATACTGAACATCTTTCCACTTCATTACTTACATCTTGATTAATCTTGGGCCAATACATTACCTCTCGTGCCCTTTTCTTGCATTTTTCAATGCCTAGATGCCCTTCATGATTTTTTTATAGCATCTGCTTTCTTGATGATATTGGTATCACAATTTTACAATCTTTATAGATAATCCCATCAACAACTGTAAGTTCTGCCTGACAGTTCCAGTAATCACTTACTTGTGGGTTGCAATTATGCTTGTTTTCTGGGCATCGTTGAATAATTACTTCTTTCAGCGTCTGCATTGCTTCATCTTTTGCTGTCTCTGTTCTAATAAGCTGTGTTTTGCTGTCTGACACTGGCATTGCTGTTACCACCATATCCACATACAGTGCATCCGGAAAGTATTCACAGCGCATCACTTTTTCCACTATTTGTTATGTTACAGCCTTATTCCAAAATGGATTAAATTAATTTTCTTCCTCAGAATTCTACACACAACACCCCATAATGACAACGTGAAAAAAGTTTACTTGAGATTTTTGCAAATTTATTAAAAATTAAAAAATTGAGAAAGCATATGTACATAGTACATTCACAGCCTTTGCCGTGAAGCTCAAAATTGAGCTCAGGTGCATCCTGTTTCCCCTGATTATCCTTGAGATGTTTCTGCAGCTTAATTGGAGTCCACCTGTGGTAAATTCAGTTGACTGGACATGATTTGGAAAGGCACACAACCTGTCTATATAAGGTCCCACAGTTGACAGTTCATGTCAGAGCACAAACCAAGCATGATGTCAAAGGAATTGTCTGTAGACCTCCGAGACAGGATTGTCTTGAGGCACAAATCTGGGGAAGGTTACAGAAAAATTTCTGCTGCTTTGAAGGTCCCAGTGAGCACAGTGGCCTCCTTCAAGTGGAAGAAATTCGAAACCACCAGGACTCTTCCTAGAGCTGGCCGGCCATCTAAACTGAGCGATCAGGGGAGAAGGGCCTTAGTCAGGGAGGTGTCCAAGAACTCGATGGTCACTCTGTCAGAGCTCCAGAGGTTCTCTGTGAAGAGAGGAGAACCTTCCAGAAGGACAACCATCTCTGCAGCAATCCACCAATCAGGCCTGTATGGTAGAGTGGCCAGATGGAAGCCACTCCTTAGTAAAAGGCACATGGCAGCCTGCCTGGATTTTGCCAAAAGGCACCTGAAGGACTCTCAGACCATGAGAAAGAAAATTCTCTGGTCTGATGAGACAAAGATTGAACTCTTTGGTGTGAATGCCAGGCGTCACGTTTGGAGGAAACCTGGCACCATCCCTACAGTGAAGCATGGTGGTGGCAGCATCATGCTTTGGGGATGTTTTTCAGCGGCAGGAACTGGGAGACTAGTCAGGATAAAGGGAAAGATGACTGCAGCAATGTACAGAGACATCCTGGATGAAAACCTGCTCTAGAGCGCTCTTGACCTCAGACTGGGGCGACGGTTCATCTTTCAGCAGGACATCAACCCTAAGCACACAGCCAAGATATCAAAGGAGTGGCTTCAGGACAACTCTGTGAATGTCCTTGAGTGGCCCAGCCAGAGCCCAGACTTGAATCCGATTGAACATCTCTGGAGAGATCTTAAAATGGCTGTGCACCGACGCTTCCCATCCAACCTGATGGAGCTTGAGAGGTGCTGCAAAAAGGAATGGGCGAAACTGGCCAAGGATAGGTGTGCCAAGTTTGTGGCATCATATTCAACAAGACTTGAGGCTGTAATTGCTGCCAAAGGTGCATCGACAAAGTATTGAGCAAAGGCTGTGAATACTTATGCACATGTGATTTCTCAGTTTTTTTATTTTTTATAAATTTGCAAAAACCTCAAGTAAACTTTTTTCATGTTGTCATTATGGGGTGTTGTGTGTAGAATTCGGAGTAAAAAAATGAATTTAATCCATTTTGGAATAAGGCTGTAACATAACAAAATGTGGAAAAAGTGATGCGCTGTGAATACTTTCTGGATGCACTGTATGCCTCTATTGACTCTGAGATCTTTTCTTCATGTTTATACTTTTCATCTACTGCTCTTGACAGGGTGTCAGCTGTAAACATTCATCTGCCAGGAGTGAATGTTACCTGCAGAGTATATCTCTGTAGCTTAATCATCATTCGTTGTATACGAAGTGGACAGTCATTAAGAGGTTTTTTAAATAAAGCAATCAATGGTTTGTGGTCTGTTTCAACCATTACAGCTTGTCCAGACACAGACTGATGAAACTGCGAAAGTGATACTCAATAGTTCCTTCTGTATTTGTACATATCTAGTCTCGGCTCCAGTAAGAGACCTAGATGCATATGCTACTGGCTGCCAAGTTTCATCATGCATTTGTAGTAGTACAGCTCCTAATCCAGATTCCGAGGCATCAAATGAAATTTTGATCTGTCTATGTGGATCATAGAACTTTAAAACCGGATCTTTTATTAGTAGCTTCTTGACTTCATTCCAGGCAGTCTCTTGTTCATAGTTCCAAGTCCATTCCACATTTTTTTCTGTCAGTTGTCTAAGAGGTGGCAATATATTTGACAGATTTGGAATACATTTTGCAAGATAATTCATCATACCCATAAATCTCTGTATGTCTTTCTTGCACTGAGGTCTTGGCATATTTTCAATAGCAGATACTTTTGATTTATCAGGTTTTACTCCTTCACTGCTAAGAATATCTCCTATAACTGTTAGTTCCTGAACTCCTATCATACATTTTCCTTTGTTTAACTTTAAATTTGCTGTTCTTGTAACATCCAACACTTTCTTCAGCCTTTCATCATGCTCTTCCTTTGAAGATCCCCATACAATTATGTCATCCATAGAGGTGTCAACTCCTTCTAAATGTTCAAAAACCATATGCATTGTTTTGTGATAGACCTCTGGCACGGATGCTATGCCAAAAGGCAATCTCAGAAATTGATATCTGCCAAATGGAGTATTAAATGTGCATAATTTAGAACTAGACTTGTCCAATTTTAGTTGCCAAAATCCTGAAGAAGCATCTAGTTTACTGAAATACAGTGGAACCTCGGTTTGCGAGCATAATTCGTTCCGGAAACATGCTCGCAGTCCAAAGCACTCGTATATCAAAGTGAATTTCCCCATAAGAAATAATGGAAACTCAGATGATTCGTTCCACAATCCAAGGGACGACACATGGAAGAGCGTCCTAAAGCAATCGCAGTCTCCCTGCGCTGTAGCAGTTCACTATAAAAGCGAATCCGAAAAGATCGCGGACATGCTATAAGCGCCTGCCGTCGATGGGTGATACAAGGAACAAGGAACATTATAAATGCGCAGGGCACAGTACTACTTGGCCACAACCCTGCCTGACTGCTGTGTCTGGGTATAGGAGAGTGGCAGATCCCACTACAATAAATAAACCATGCTGTTGCTGTTTCAAGCTGAATAAAGTTGGTGTTGCTAAAGTACTGAGACTCAGCTTCGTGTTTTGGGGTGCAAGACGGGAACTCGCATATCACAGCACACACACACACGCGTGCGCACACACACACACACAGTCACAATGCTGTAGTAAACAGTATATGCTCATACGGATGTTGACTATATGAGTGAGGCATGCCGACTCAGACGGAGAATAGGAGACGATTGCCCACAATCCTGCAGCGAGAGAGAGAGAGAAGAAACATCAGCTCAGTTGTGATCACATGATGCTCAGCAGGCAAAGCGTATACATACTACTCGTATTGCAAGACCTCACTTGTTTATCAAGTCAAAATTTATTCAAAATTTTAGCTTGTCCTGCAAAACACTCGTAAACCAAGTTACTCGCAAACCGTGGTTCCATTGTATTTTGCATTTGCAAACTGTGCTATCATTTCTTCTCTTGTTGGAAGTATGAAATGTTTCCTCTTGATAGCTCGATTCAGGTCTCTGGGATCTAAACACATTCTTAATTTTCCATCTTTCTTTTCTATAATAACCAGAGAGCTCACCCATTCAGTAGGTTCGTTAATTTTCTTGATTACTTGCAAGCTCTCCATTCTGTCTAGTTCCTTTTCTTAAAGTTCTAGGGAGTATCACCAATTTACCATAAGTAAACATAAACTGTAATATAAGGGAGTGTTTTAAAATGACTTATCTTGACAGACAATACTGGTAGAATAAAGAATAAAGAAAGCTCGTCCAGAAAACATATATTAAATTCCCTGGACACCTTGTCACAATATCTGAAAAAACTGTGCTGAACCTGGGTAGCTCCACGTTAGCATCTGGGATGGTGGTAGTTAGCCACATTTCGCAAAAGCACAACAAACTGAATTCTCTGTAGGTTCTGACATTTTTTACCAGCGCAGCCAGTTCGTCGATCTTATTTGAGATTGAGTTCACATTTCCCAGAATCACAGAAGGCACCGAAGGGTTAAAATGCCACTTTCTCGCAAGCCGCTTCATTTTTAGCTTAGTGCCTGCTCTGCTGCCATGATACTGCCTTCTTACCTCGTCTGGTAAATAGGGAGCCACACCGGCACTGGCATTTGTTCTCGAAGTTGAATACTTGAATAGACGAGTCTCGGCGTGTAAAACTCCATGCCCACGTTGTAAAAGTAAGTGTGTCCAGGGAATGAATCCACATAAAATAAAGTGATAGGAGTGATCAATAACAAAGAGAAAAATAAAAGTAGAAAAATAAAGTCGTACATGGAACTGCTGAAAAGGCTGCCACTCTCGGCGGCGCCTGAGTCAGCCTTTAGTACTAGCGTCCTCTTTGTCCATTCGATACTCACCTCTGAATAGGCAGCATTGCTTTAATTTACACTGACCCAATTGTTGCCTCCTGTGGACCAGAAGGTCGTTAGCTAATTCTCATTTGTAAGCATTAGGCCTGACAAAATTTACTTGTCCCTAGCATCCCCTTTTTTCCACACTACCATAGAAGGAACTTTCTATTTGCCATTAAAGAATTCCCTCTGTAGTGAAAACCTAACTCTTAATTCTCCTTTGCCCTGTGCAAGGGCAATGACAAGTACTGGTCTATGTCTTAAAATAACTCGGAATATTCAGAAGTCATGACCATTTTATGAAAGTTTTATTGCATTTATAGAATTTTAATCAATATTTTTAATCAATACATGATATAATTTTACAATTTAATACAAATATATACTTATATGAAGTTATAACAATGAATTATTGAACACAAGGATAAGAATTGAATGTAGCTAAAAAGTTAACTAAATGTTATTTGAAGCCTGGGCATGTAATACTTTTGCATCATCTCATAGGAGCCACCAAGATAAGTTGCAAAGGTTACAATGAAGTAGATATATAATGAACACCCCCTTAAAAAACGAGAACAAGCTGGTGAGAAAGTGCAAACACCCCTATTTTGAAGCGGTGATAAGATCAATGGGAAAACCTATAGGACACCCCTATTAACAAAACAGTGTTTAGAGTAATGGAAGAATCGACATGTAAATGAAGTTACTGGTGGCTATAGTTGATTGGCTAAATCTGCATGTCAGATGACATGATATATTAGATAAGGTAATGGTAATAGAAAAGTATAAAAGAGAATGAATTAGGAATGGCTGATTGCTTACTCCATGGACTGAGACATTTGTAGCATATCTATGTGCAAATAAAGAACCGTTCTGCATTTTCATCTGGTCTTCATGAATGACTTCTTTGAAAACAGAGGAAAGTTTTTTTCACAACACATTTGCTAATAAACATACCTGCCACTGCCTTGTTACAGAAATATCTTCCCTTTTTAATTTCAGTATTGATATGTCTGTTAAAAGCACTTTCAGAAGTCAGAAGTTCAGAAGTCTTGAATCGATGCAGAATGGGCCTGTCCATTATCACTAGGCAAGTTTTATTAAAGGAAGACTAGCAACAGATAACAATTATATAATAATATATTAGGATATGCCTCACATGTGTGCAAGGGAGGCAGCTAAAGGCAGTCACTGGCGATTCCGGCCCCGCTGACTTCAATTCTTCTACTCACCCTTAAAACAACCATCTTTGCCTCATCAAGACAGTTCTGTTTTGGACTCGAACCTGTACACAACTGTACACTAAAATCAACTATTTTGCAGCTAGAAACAATTATACGGATGGCTGCCCCAAACCTTTTTGTGGTTCTTTGCCTCATCTTTGACAACGGGTGTAGTCAGCAGGATGATGGACTCCCAGAAGTACCAGGAGCAGGACCTGACATACATCCATGTGGGAGAGTACCATGGCCTAGTTTCTGAGTGGGAAGTACATCATGTACAGTAGTTCAGAAAGACCAGGTGCATGCTCCATCCCTAATACACATAACCGGGCGAAGTAGATACCACGTGGAGTGTGCAGGATGGGCTAACATGATTGGGCTGGTCCAGATGGGGGAGGCAAAAGGGACTTATTATGCTCTCTTGGAGGAGAGTACCCTCTTCCCCACCAAGGGGTGCCCCAGACCAGCAGGTGAAGACAATAAAAGACTGGAGGTTTGACCCAGAGCAGCCAACCTACATAAAAGGCTTCTCCCTATGAGCTAAGATAGGGTACTGGCTAAGGCCATACGAGAACACCACCCTACAAATAGTGAAGCAGGTTTCCTGCTTCATATTACTAAATAGCCTTCCTGAACATTTCACGGAGCCAGTCTGGGGACGACACTTTCAGAACATGGAAGAACTCAGAATTTGTGGAGACAACTAGGACGGCCTCGCAATTCACGAGGGCAAAATCATCCCTTAGTCAAACCCAGATGGATTCCGTCCCAAAATTTCGGCCCCACCATCATGAAATGGAGCCTGCGCCAAAGTCCTACTCAGGGACAAGGGGGAGTGCAGAAGGAGGGGGATGGAGGGGTGTTGTGCACTTACAAATCCCCCGGCGATTCCACATACTGGAGTGGTAATTGTGAATGATTTTAAAACCATAGTCTTATTTGACTCTGGCAGCAACATATCCATTGTAGCTTGCTGATATATGCTACTGCAACAGTTGGTAAGAGTTAAGACAAGTCTAACTTCCATCCACAGAGAAACCCACTGGTACAGATCTGCCACCTGTGTCATCAGCTGTGAAGGATCAGTAAAAAAAATAACTATCGCGGTCCTTCCAAATCCACCATTCCTGGTGATGCTGGGGCAGGACTGGTCTAAAAGTAAAAGCGGTTTAGCACATTCCGCTCCTAAGTCAAGTTTGGGCTAACTGTAGCTGTAGATGGGGATAATACGTCTTAAGCTGCCTCCACGTTGTATGACCAGCTATTAAGAGAGAAGATGTGGCCACTCAATGTGACATGGCGATTCTTGGGCCATTGCCGGTGGAAACGTCATCAGCTGTCGTCACAACAACATGGGAGTAAACAACGCCCCTTGAGGTCAGTCCTGACCCTCTCTTCCAATTACAAAGTCAGTTTTAAGAAACACCGGCTTCTTTTAAAAGGGTACAATGGAATGACAATTCCCTTAAATGCGCAAAAAATGCAGTCGTTCTTGTCAATGGCCAACGAACTCATCAGCCCATGCCACAAGGTCCTCATTTTATCTTAAAAAACGACCTTGGAGCTAAAATCATTAAGCCCCTCACACTCACCTTGTAGATGGCGTCTTAACCCTCTTTTATTGGCAGACGAGAATTGCACAGAATTTATATCCAAACAAATCAGCTTCTTCCTAGAGACAAACACGTCCACAGAGGTTTCTGCAGGAACACTCTGGGAAATTCTAAAGGCCTTCTTAAGAGCACAGATTATTTCATATCTTTCCCACAGAAATAAATTAGAAACCAAGAAAGTGTCAGAGCTAAGAAATGAAATTACTAGAATAGATGAAGAACAAGCCAGGCATCCAAGTGAAGCTCTTCACAGGAAAAGGCAGGCCCTACATACAAAACTTAACATCTTAACAACTAAAGAAACTGAACAACTTATTTATAAGTCTAGACAGCATTACTATGAACACGGAGAAAAAGCTAATAAGCTTTTAGCTCAACAAATTCATAAACAAGAAGTTCACAATGCAATACCAGTAATCACCAACAAGAATGGAGAAGAAATCATCGACCATAATAAAATAATGCACACATTTAGAGATTACTATAAGTCTTTATATTCCACTGAGCCCAAAGAAGACAACACACAATCTAATGCATTTCTGGATAATTCACAAATACCACAAATAGATGCTTTAAATGCTGAGGAACTGGATAAACCTCTAACACTAACAGAATTACTAGACGCTATAAAGTCACTACAAAGCGGGAAATCATCAGGCCCTGATGGTTACCCCGTAGAGTTTTATAAGAAATTCTCCACTCAGCTAGCTCCACTCTTATTGGCAACATTTAGAGAAGCTAGAGACAACCAAATACTACCTCAAACATTTCGACAAGCATTAATCACCGTCTTTCCTAAACAAAATAAGGACTTGTTACAATGTGCATCATATAGACCAATTTCACTCCTGAATAATGATGTTAAGATACTCTCAAAAATCCTAGCTAGAAGGATGGAGAAAGTGCTGCCCTCGGTAATATCACAAGATCAAACTGGATTTATTAAAGGCTGACACCTATCTTCAAATCTCCGACGCTTGTTTAATGTTATATATTCACCAGCAAAATCAAACACCCCAGAGATATTACTATCATTAGACGCAGAAAAGGCATTTGACATGATCGAATGGAATTACCTTTTCACTGCATTGGAGAAATTTGGGTTTGGCCTGAATATTTGTGCTTGGATCAAACTACTGTATACCAATCCAGAAGCTTCAGTTTGTTTTAATAGCATTTGCTCAGACTACTTTAAACTAGAACGTGGTACCAGACAAGGATGTCCCTTGTCGCCACTGTTGTTTGCAATCGCTATTGAACCACTGGCGGTTCACTGCCGAAATTCTTATCAGATAAAGGGGATTGTCAGAGAAGGACTGGAACAGAAAATTTCTCTATATGCAGATGATATGGTCTTATATATATCAGACCCAGAAAACACTGTCCCCGCTGTTTTAACAGCACTAACAGAATTTCAAAAGATATCTGGTCTTAGAATTAATCTGAATAAAAGTATACTCTTTCCAGTGAATTCACAAGCATATAATATTAGATTAGGCACCCTACCTTTTACCATAGCAGATCAGTTTAAATACCTAGGGGTAAATATCACAAGTAAACATAAAGCTCTTTATCAACAAAATTTTGGCGTCTGTATGGAAAAAATTAAGCAAGACTTGCATAGATGGTCAACCCTTCATCTCACTCTAGCCGGAAGAATTAACATTGTTAAGATGAATATCCTTCCTAAACTTCTCTTTTTATTTCAAAACATTTCAATATATATCAATAAATCGTTTTTTAAACAGTTAGATTCAATAATAACCTCATTCATTTGGAACTCAAAACACCCACGTATCCGAAGAGCGACCCTACAAAGACCTCAGGCAGAAGGTGGCATGGCTTTACCTAATTTTCAGTTTTATTACTGGGCAGCAAACATACAAGCCATAAAAACCTGGACACAAATAAATGCACATACACAGGCTTGGTCCGCAATAGAAGTAAAATCCTGTAGTACTTCTTTATATTCCCTGCACTGCTCTCCAATAAATGAAAGTTATCGCAAATATACTAATAACCCAATTGTGCTTTACTCACTCAGAATATGGAACCAAATTAGGAAGCATTTTAAGATGGAAAATCTTTTATCAGTGGCACCTCTGCAAGAGAACCACCTCTTTCAACCTTCGCAAGCATATCCAGTTTTTAATACCTGGAAAAGTTTTGGGATTAAAATGCTCAGAGATCTTTATATAGACAACATATTTACATCTTTTGAACAATTACGTTCAAAATTTAACCTCCCAGCTACACATTTCTTTTACTATCTTCAAATTAGAAATTTTGTTAAACAGAAATTGAACGATTTCCCCCACCTTGCACCCTCCACAATGCTGGAAAAAATACTGCTCAATTTCGAGGAAACAAACACTATTTCCGCAATATATAAAATCTTATTAGAGTCCCTACCTTTCAAAGATCCAAGAGGACATTGGGAAGAAGATCTCTTAATCAATATATCAGAAAAGGAGTGGAAGGTAGAAAAGCAGAGAATTCACTCGAGTTCTATATGTGCAAAGCATAGAATTATTCAACTAAAAATTATATATCGAGCTCATCTGTCTTGCTTAAAACTGTCCAAAATGTTTCCAGGCCAGGATCCAACCTGCGAGCGCTGCAACCAAGCTCCTGCCTCACTGGGTCACATGTTTTGGGCCTGCACCAAACTAACATCATTTTGGACAAAAATTTTTAAGTGCCTCTCAGACAGCCTTGGTATCACAATCCCTCCTAACCCATTAACAGCTGTGTTCGGGGTTCTTCCAGATGGACTTGAATTGGAGAAGGACAAGCAAACGGTGATTGCATTCACTACACTTTTGGCACGCAGACTTATTTTGTTAAATTGGAAGAATCCTAATTCTCCTCTTATAAGTCAGTGGGAAACCGATGTTTTATATTATTTGAAATTGGAAAAAATCAAATTTTCAGTTACAGGATCTGTACAACATTTTTTCAAAACATGGCAGGATTTAATCAATATTATTTTAGAATAAGAGAAATAACTATTATTGCATTTAACTCCCTTCTCCATCTCTTATTTACTTTTGTTTAATGTTGCCTTATTAAAAAGCCTAAAGCAATTTTCCTTTAGCTAAGCTCTCCTTCTCAGGGGTGGGGTTTGATTAGTCTTCAAATTTGTTGGGTTATAAATTGATCTGTTTGTATGGAATGATTACAATGCAAATTAATAAAATAAAAATATTTAAAAAAAAAAAAAAAATGACCTTTTGTATTGGATAGCGGAGCATGAGGGGGAGGTGTGGAAGTTGCTTCTAGCTCCACAGACCTTCCGGTGGCAGGTTTGTGAGTTAGCGCGTGCCCATCTCCTAGGAAGCCATTTTGGCACCGAGAAAACTTTGGAGTGAATTAAGCTTTGATTTTTTTGCCCGGGAATTAATGAGGAGGTTTGTTGCTTTTGCACGTCCTGCCCAGAATGTCAATTACAACAAATTAGTAGGAGGGACTGCTCTCCTCTCATTCCTATTCCCCTGATTGATTTCCCATTTGAAAGGATTGGGGTTGACTTAGTAGGACCCCTGGAACCATCAGCTAGAGGATACAAATATATTTGAGTCCTAGTGGATTATGCTACCTGGTGTCCCAAAGCTGTTCCATTGCGCTCAGCTACTTCTAAAGCCATCGCACTGGAATAGGTAGGGGTCTTTGCATGATTGGCATCCCTAAGGAAGTCCTCACAGACCAAAGGATACCTTTCATCTCAGGGACGTTCAAGGAAATGGCCAAATTACTTAAAATAAAGCATCAAAACAACCACGGTATATCATCCTCAAACCGATGGTCTAGTGGAGAGGTTTAATCAAACTCTCAAATGCTTTGCACGGTGGTCAGTGAGGATGGGAGGAACTGGGATCAGCTTCTTCCTCTTGTCCTTTTTGCATATCGGGAAGTCCCACAAGCCCCTACGGGCTTCTCCCCTTTTAAATTGTTATACGGATGACAACACTGGGTCATAGTGGATATTTTAAACTTATTAGAATATATCACACAATTGGATAGATTTGGAAAAATTTGTCCCTTACTGAAAGGTCACATGGAAGAGACACAAGCAGCACAGGCCTGATACTGTATTACAACTGAGACACGCCTCTCCACGAATTCCACCTAGGTGATCAGGTCATGGTCCTTGTTCCTACCTCCGGTTCTAATTGCCTGCCCATTGGCAAGGCCCTTATGAAGTTAAGGAGAGGAAAGGACTCATTGATTCGACTGAGCAAGCAGGTCTATCGTGTAAATCTGCTGAAGGGTATCCCGGTCCCTCCTCCAATCAGCCCCACTCACTGTTTGCTCACAAAAATAACCTTAACTTTGGTGCGGATTTAAGTCTCGAACAAAGACAGGAGCTGAAAGCAGTTTTCCTGTCGGTCCCAGAGGTAGTAAGTGAAACACCTGGAAGACCTTTCTGATTGTGCACAATATTGTGACAAAACCCAGGGTTATATTTCGAGAACTCCCGTATCGCCTTCCCGAGTCAAAAAGAGCTGAGGTGTAGCTTGAGATCAAGCGCATGCTGGAACTAGGAGTAATAGAGGAGAGTCATAGTCCCTAGCCCAGTCCTATCATCTTGGTCAGTAAGCCTTAGAGGAGTTAGAGGTTTTGCAATGACTTCCATCGGCTTAATCAAGTCTCCCAGTTTGATGCCTATCCAATGCCACAAGTGGGTGACCCCCTTGAGAGGCTATGACAGGCTAAATATTTAACTACTCTTGACATGACAAGTGGGCAGGTTCCTTTAACGGACTCCGCAAAGGCTAAGATGGCATTTAGCGCCCCGAGCAGTCACTGGCAGTATTGTGTCCTTCCATTTGGTCTTCACGGGGCTCCTGTGACTTTCCAGCAACTGCTGGATAATGTGCTCCGGCCTCATAATTCATATAGTGCTGCCTACCTGGATGACGTGGTCATCTACTCCAGCATGTGGGAGGAACACCTACAGCAGGTCCAAGCAGTATTATAGACACTTGGTAAGGCCAGACTTCAGATTAACCCCAAGAAATGCTTCTTTGGATTGAACGAAGCCAAATATTTAGGCTACCTTGTGGGTCGAGATACTGTGAAGCCACTGCGCTCCAAAGTAGATGCCATATTGAAATGGCCAAGTCCGCGAATCAAGCGGCAAGTCCAAACATTTCTCAGCTTAGCGGGATACTACTGCTGGTTTCTACCATGATTTTCTGAGAGAGCAGTGCCCTTGACTGATTTGACAAAGAAGAGGACCCCAAACAATGTGGTATGGACTGATAAGACAGATGCTGCATTTGGTGACTTAAAACAGACCCTTATGTCAGCACCAGTCTTGCAAGCCCCTATCTTTTCTCTATCTTTCATTCTCCAGACAAACGCTTCAGACACAGGTCTTGGTGCCATGCTGAGCAGGAGCGTTGACATTGTTGAACACCTTGTTATGTTAAACACTTTACATATAGTGCTGCCTACCCGGATTACATGGTCATCTATTCCAACATGTGGGAGGAACACCTGCAGCAGTTCCAAGCAGTATTATGAACACTTGGTAAGGCCAGACTTCGGATTAACCCCAAGAAAAATGTCTTTGCATTGAACGAAGCCAAATATTTAGGCTACCTTGTGGGTCAGGATACTGTGAAGACACAGTGCTCCAAAGTAGAAGCCATATTGAGATGGCCAAGTCCACGAAACAAGCGGCAAGTGTCAGAAGGGGACCTTGTTTTTCGATTTCCTGGATAATCCAGTTACTGATTGTGTCAGGGTTGTTTGTGTAGGTATTTGCTATCTTGCAAAGGAGTCACCGCTTTGAAGTCTGGCCTTGGAGGATGTCTGTATTTACCTGAAATTAACATGTTTGACAATAATGGTTTCTAATCAGCAGACCTGTACTCATTAATGGTTGGTAACAATACATTTTGTTAACTTGTGTTTTCATTAATTGTTAAACCCAGGAAATTTAGATGTGCCATTGATTAAACTGATTGTCCAGGACTGACAACAGCAGGGACTGAAGGAGATTTAAACTCCTGGGCAACAGAAGGCAGAGGGGGACAATCCACTGAGAACGCTGCCAAGACACTCGGACAGAGCACAGGGGCTCATAGGCAGACGAGGGTACCTGGCTGGCACGACGTGAGGCACAAGGACGGCAACACTTCCAGGGAGGAAGAGACAGCTCCACAAGGAGATGCCGGATGTGGGTTCAGTGAGAGAGGGAATCTGCATGAAAGGACCAAGCAAAGCTGACAGACGAGAAATGAGGCGTGCCTAGGTCACAGCAACACAAGGAGCCCAGAGTTGGAAAAAAAAAGGAACGACGAAGAGACACTGACAGGGATTCAACGGTCTGACAAAACTTCTGTTGGGAAACGAGTGTCTGGCGAACAGAGTGCATCCGTGGACAGTTGAACGATTAAGTGTTGGGGTAACACAGTGAGCAACTTGGACTCTGCACCACTAAAGGTTGTATCCTCTGATTCTTGTTTGTAATGGACTTTTAGAGTGTGGACTGTGTATTTTCCTTTTAAAAAAGGAAATTAATTCCTGATATGTTTAGATTTTGTTATGTTCGTTTATCTTTTTAATGTACCTTATATTGTCTTGTGTAAAAGAACTTACTGTTGTTTTTTTCTTAAATTACTGTTGTGTCTTTCATTGTGTGTTTACTCACCGCCCAATTTAAAGAAACCTGTGTGCTATTATAGGTAAATTTCAGGAGTTCCCAGTCTCTTAATAAACCTGGGTGGCGTAGTCGGATATTTAAATGGTGTCTGAGTTAGTTTACCTATAAGTGTGACCAGACACCTGTTACACAAGTCCAAGCCTTTCTCAGCTTAGCGGGATACTACTGCTGGTTTGAAACTGATTTTCTGACAAACTGGCGCCCTTGACTGATTTGACAAAGAAGAGGACCCCGAACGATGTGGTATGGACTGATAAGGCGGACGCTGCATTTAGTGGCTTAAAACAGGCCCTTATGTCAGTAAAAGTCTTGAAAGCCACTAACTTTTTTCTACCTTTCATGCTCCAGACAAACGCTTCGGAGACAGGTCTTGGTGCCATGATGAGCCAGAGCATTGACATTGCTGAACACCTTGCCATGTTTTTGAGTCGGAAACTACTGGAATGAGAAACCAGGTATGTGGCGGTGGAGCGAGAGGCCTTGGTGATCAAGTGGACGATTACGCAACTAAGGTTACAGATCATGCACTTTTACAGTGGATGGCCCTGCACAAGGAGTCAAATCCGTGGATCACCAGGTGCTTTCTTTACCTACAGCTGTACAAGTTTTCACTGGTTCATCCATGCCAATGTTGATGCACTTTTTCTCAGGTTCACGACCTCTCGGTCAGCAATGCCCGACCCAATAGTTAGAGGGTCTTTGTCACACATGTGCGCATGTGAGACAGCTAAAGGGCCTGAAAGAGGGTAATTCCATGCCAGACCAGGAGATAGCAGAGTGTGCTGATCCTTTCTCTCTTTCCACTGCAGACTGATTATGGGAAATTCCACCTGGTCCTGATGATGTCACTTCTGGTTTCTGAGTCCAACGACATCACTTTCGGTTCTGGCCCTGATGACACCACTCCTGGTTCTGGCCCTGCTGATGTCAGTTCCTTTACTCTCCCTTAAAACCTCCATCTTTGCCTCATCAAGACAGTTCTGTTTTAGACTCAAACCTGTACACAACTTAACGCAACTTCATACTGTAAACAGGTGTAGCCCACTAGGTGTGGTAGACTTTGTTATATAAGTTGCTCCAGAACTAGGTCTCCAGAAAGAACATGTGTTGGTGTTCTTGAGTTAAACATGCACAATTCCTCCAAATGGTAGAGATCAGGCAATGCAGAAGACTGTAGTGAGTGCAAAAGGCCATAAAGAGCTGGCAAAATGGCAAATGACTTCCAGGACCATTGGTGGTAGAGTTTCACAGTAGACAAAGAAAAATAACTCATGATCCCAGAATAGGGTATGACATCACTTGATTGAATCTATGTTTGAGGCACTATCTTACTTATTGGAGAAATATGCCAGGATGAAGGGAGAAGGTGATAAAAATAAAATAAATGCTTTGATATAAGCTGTCGTCCAGACAGACAAGGTTTGAAAGTCCTGTGTGAAGAAGACCGCAAGGGGCAGAACATTGCTTCCTTTCTATGTTACTTTGTACTTTGTGTTCTCCCCGTGTTAATCATTCTCTGTGTGCATTATTATTTTTAAAATAGTCCATTTTGTTACTCTGTACTCTGTATATGACATAGTATTTTTAAGTCCCCCTCCCCCCAAGCTCCCTCTAAAGCAAGAGTTCCCAAACTTTTTTCAGCCGCAGACCCCTTTACCAAAAACTTTTAAAACCGTCGACCCCCTAGTCATTTACTTTACTTACTCAAATTAATAAATTTGTATAGTACTCAATATTAAATATTTCACTAGATATCAAACTTTTCATTTTAATCACTTATAATTAATGATTGAAAAAGATAAAAGGACTAATGAATATGGCATTATCGTGTGTAACATTTAACATTGAAACCTGCACTAACGAAAATTAAAGCAAAAAAATACGAGCAGAGTTTTTTTACATTTTTGACATTTATGAAATAAATATGTAAATTCAAAATAAGTACAAATACTGTATTGAAATCACTATATTAAATATAAAAATGAAGTGACTTGCAACGTTTTTTCATGTCCGCACTTGCTTTGATACATTCGATAAGACAATGCTCAGTCATGTTTGTGCTAAATGTATTTTCATGCATTCTTACGTGCGACTCTTTTAATTAAACATTTTACCTTTTCGCTCGCAAGTTTGGTATGTAATGTGTTTTTATCAAAAAAGTGTTTTTTTTAAATTATTTTACTTCTTAATTAGGTACCTATTGGAATCATAGATATTTTGAAGTAACAAACAAACAAATAAGCAGTAGTAAGAGGGTCTATTTTTTCTGTCATCGACCCCCAAATTTTTTTATTGAAACTATCGACCCCTAGAAAGTTCAAATCGACCCCAGGGGGTCGATATCGACCACTTTGGGAACTCTTGCTCTAAAGTACCTTGATTTAACAGTGATTACAAATATTTCTGATTTTTCATATTTGCAGAACATCACTGACAAATTTACTTGAGTAAATTCTTTACTGCAAATATTTGTCCTAAAGCAGACTATGCCTGGGATATAAAGTAGAGACTACAGTAACTTGGATGCATATCTTTGTCTGGGCCAGTGTGTTCATTTTTTCTACTGTTAGTGCCTTGTATTGCTGAGCACTTTTCCTGTATCACTATTTCCTGTCTGCCTTAATATGTAAACTGGGGCCCCTGCAGTGGAAATTAGTTCACTATATCAAACATAATTCTGAGAGGGAACTTGCAAGAGGAATAAGATAATAGAAGAACTGAATTGTTGGTCCATGGAAACAAAAGAAAAATAAAGCTACAGTGTTTTAATAGGAGAAAGTCTGAAAGGTTAGAAAAGAGCAGTACCCTTGTTGAAAATTGTGCACAGCCCAGACAAATTTTATGCAGGATAGGGTTAATCGCAAACCTCCATGAGCTCTGATGAGAGCTTGGCCAGATTATACAAGGGGAAAAGGGTGCCTGGCCCTGGGTCCACTACATAAAACCATGTAAGGGCAGTGTGGAATGATTGCCTTAGCAGGGTATTCTGTAGACTTCAACATCTTTTTATGTAAATAAACTACAGTATGTCATTCCTACATAAGGATACATATTAGCTCCTTCACGTCATAACTGCCAAATAGATTTCTTTTTTGCATTATTGTGCTTTTGGTACTGTAAAATGCAAATTTGTCCTACTGTATCTGTTTTACTAGTCACACACTGTTAACAGGAGTTGCAGAGAGAGAATGAGGAATAATACACTATGAAAAACATAAATAAACGGTTTATTTATTTTTTCTTCTTGCCAGTTAGTTTGTAAAAGAAGAATGTCCACTTCAGCATCTTAATTATATAATACATCTGGTGACAGTTTTTATTTACTTTAATTGCAAAATTGCTTCCTGTTCTTTGCCACAATAATCCTATGTGCACCAGAGCTATAGGGATTGTTTTAATAATTTAGTTCACTCAAATATAGCTTTAACTAAATCACATTTTAAAATGCAAGTGTACATTGGATACCTTCTTTGATACCTTGTTTCCTTTTTGGTTTAAACCCAGAGGCTTCACTTCTTGTAAATAATATAAACTCTGACTTCTTTGTCTTAAGATGTAGCACATGGTTGGTTATACTGGGAATTATTTTTGAGCCTCGTGCCCTTTACCTCTGTATACTATCGGTGGTCTGAGAAATTGTGTAAGGAAGACCTGAACAAAAAATGTAATTTCACTAGTGATATGGTATTTTAATCAATTAACTTGCATTCACATACCTTAAATGTACTGAATAAGCTCTGTGAAATTTTGTAGTTTAAGAATGACCTGGGCATGATAATATTATTTACTGTAAATACCTCCTGAATGTCATCATTTTACATATTGTGCAGCTACACTCACACCACTGCTGAAATATTTATTCAAACTCAAATTTAATAATCTCATTCAGTGTGTTACACAGGGCCTCACTATAAAGTCAAATCTTCTTTTAACTTTGGCCAGGAGAATTGATATTAAATTTTATATTTAGTTTCAACTTTATTGTCATGTGTGCATGGTACAATGTAATCCTTATGAGCAAGTAGTGACAGTAAAAGAATAATGGAACATCATACACTGAATGCAACATATATGCATTTGACAGTACGAGTGGATGCTGAGTAACATTGTAACCTGCGCATAAAAACCTGTCTCTAAATGTACCGGTGAGATATTAAAGTAAGATTTTATATTATTCACAGTGTATTGCAACTTATATTGACAAATCATTCTTTATAAATTTGGACACAATTACAACTTTATGGGTTTGTAACAAAAGAGGTCTTGAACCAAAAAAAAAAAAAAAAAAAAAAAAAAAAAAAGTATATATATATATATATATATATATATATGTGTGTGTGTTTTGAAAAAGCTTGTTCTGTGCATATAGATTTTTTATAAATGTATAATTTTTCATAAATTCATTTTTTAGTTTTTCAATTGTTTTATGAAAATATTAACAAAGTTTTATAATACTTTCACACATATTTTTTGTTGTTTGCTTATGAATTAAAATGGAGGCATGTGCACTACCTCCACAGCTATCTGAATAAGCCAGGATGCGCTGCTATCAGTAAGACCATCTGCTATTAAGCTTCCCCTTCCTGCTATTATCCTATTATCCAATCCATAGAGCTCTTGAAACTCTATGAGAGGTAAGAGAAGCAGAGTGCAGAATATCCAAAGGCAATAGGTTTTTTATAATACCATTTCCAGTGGTCATTATAAATTATCCCTATAGAGCAAGCTGAATAAGCTGACAAATCCTGCATTAGGGTGGAGTGGTGACACTGAGGGTAAGGATCTGCACCAGTATCTGGTCCGAATCCCTGTTACAGCCAAAGGAGACCCTACTCTGCTGAGCCCTTGAGCAAGTCCCTTAACCTGCAATTGCTCCAGAGGCACTGTACAATGTCTGACACAGAGCTCTGACCTCAAGAGATTTGTGAAAACTAACAAATTACTAATACAACAAATAAACAACAAAAAATGATACCTGTAGGAATGAAATTAAGCCATCTTATGTGCTGTTGTGAAACTTACTTTAAGCATTTGGTAAAAACAGTCATTTTTAGAGCCTGAGAGTTGGGCCAAGAGTTATTTGCCAAATGAGCTAAATTGATTTATGATTTCAAATGAATGAATTCCACATCCAAAATATGTGGGGAAAGGAAAAATGCCAGAGACAGAAGTCAGCACGGGCCAATTTCTCGAAAGCATGATGCTGATGAAAAGCAACTTACGCCAGTGAGTGCATGAAAGGTTCTCACTGCTTTTCTCCAAATGAATGACACTCGTGAATGATTGTGAGAATCAGTTTAAACTCTCGCTACCAGCACCTTCTGCTAAAAAAGTAAGCAAGATGGCAGTGCATCCTGGCCTATTCTTTTTACAAAATTATGGGAGACGCCATAGGAATGAATACTTCCTTTTTAAGCCACTCAATTACTAGTGTTTGTTCAAATTCAAAAACTGATTTACAGTACCCTGACAGCCAAAGCACTAGAGTGCAGAATCATATTTACAGATGAATGTAATTTATATAATTTTTGTAGTGATTATACAGGTGCTGGTCATAAAATTAGAATATCATGACAAAGTTGATTAATTTCAGTAATTCCATTCAAAACGTGAAACTTGTATATTAGATTCATTCATTACACATAGACTGATGTATTTCAAATGTTTATTTCTTTTAATGTTGATGATTATAACTGACAACTAATGAAAGTCCCAAATTCAGTATCTCGGAAAATTAGAATATCAATTAAGACCAATGCAAAAAAAGGATTTTTAGAAATGTTGGCCAACTGAAAAGTATAAACATGTAAAGTATGAGCATGTACAGCACTCAATATTTAGTTAGGGCTCCTTTGGCCTGGATTACTGCAGCAATGCGGCGTGGCATGGAGTCGATCAGTCTGTGGCACTGCTCAGGTGTTATGAGAGCCCATGTTGCTCTGATAGTGGCCTTCAGCTCTTCTGAATTGTTGGGTCTTGCGTATTGCATCTTCCTCTTCACAATATCCCATAGATTTTCTATGGGGTTAAGGTCAGGCGAGTTTGCTGGCCAATCAAGAACAGGGATACCATGGTCCTTAAACCAGGTACTGGTAGCTTTGGCACTGTGTGCAGGTGCCAGGTCCTGTTGGAAAATGAAATCTGAATCTCCATAAAGTTCGTCAGCAGCAGGAAGCATGAAGTGCTCTAAAACTTCCTGGTAGATGGCTGCGTTGACCTTAGACCTCAGAAAACACAATGGACCAACACCAGCAGATGACATGGCACCCCAAACCATCACTGACTGTGGAAACTTTACACTGGACCTCACGCAATGTGGATTCTGTGCCTCTCCTCTCTTCCTCCAGACTCTGGGACCTTGATTTCCAAAGGAAATGCAAAATTTACTTTCATCAGATAACATAACTTTGGACCACTCAGCAGCAGTCCAGTCCTTTTTGTCTTTAGCCCAGGCGAGACGCTTCTGATGCTGTCTCTTGTTCAAGAGTGGCTTGACACAAGGAATGCGACAGCTGAAACCCATGTCTTGCATACGTCTGTGCGTGGTGGTTCTTGAAGCACTGACTCCAGCTGCAGTCCACTCTTTGTGAATCTCCCCCAAATTTTTGAATGGGTTTTGTTTCACAATCCTCTCCAGGGTGCGGTTATCCCTATTGCTTATACACTTTTTTCTACCACATCTTGTCCTTCCCTTCACCTCTCTATTAATATGCTTGGACACAGAGCTCTGTGAACAGCCAGCCTCTTTAGCAATGACCTTTTGTGTCTTGCCCTCCTTGTGCAAGGTGTCAATGGTCGTCTTTGGGACAACTGTCAAGTCAGCAGTCTTCCCCATGATTGTGTAGCCTACAGAACTAGACTGAGAGACGATTTAAAGGCTTTTGCAAGTGTTTTGAGTTAATTAGCTGATTAGAGTGTGGCACCAGGTGTCTTCAATATTGAACCTTTTCACAATATTCTAATTTTCCGAGATACTGAATTTGGGACTTTCATTAGTTGTCAGTTATAATCTTCAACATTAAAAGAAATAAACATTTGAAATACATCAGTCTGTGTGTAATGAATGAATCTAATATACAAGTTTCACTTTTTGAATGGAATTACTGAAATAAATCAACTTTGTCATGATATTCTAATTTTATGACCAGCACCTGTATATCTGCAAGTTTAATATTGAAAGGTTTTTTGACTTTTTTTACGACTTACCTTAACAGTGGCACTTTCCATATAGTGATTAGCTGTGTGAGGCATGCAGGATTTAACAGGACGCAGAAATGGGAAGTGAGCTTGTTTGGGCTTTAAGGTTAATGTGCAGCTGCAATCATAAACTGCTGGGGGGACTTTCTGCTTCTCTGTGTTTTTTGTGCCTCTGAGATACATCAAACAAATTGAACTCTTTACTGTAATATGGCCCTCCATCAAAGAAGATTTAGGTGTTGAACTCTTAAACAGATATTTTAAGAGTAAATTTAACATTTTTGTGTGTGTGTAATTTGTGCGTTTTCAAACACAGTATGATTAGTTTTATTCATGATCCATGGGGATTGAATTCCTCAATGACAAATCTCAATTCTTCATTTGTAGAAAAGGATTTCCTTCCCTGCAATGGACTGACACTTTCTGCAGGAATTGTTACTGCCTTGTGCCCTGTGCTTGGTGGGACAGGCTCCAGCTTTACCACGAAACTGCTTTGAATAAGCCGGTATTGGAATATGGATGGATTTACAAATTGGCAAATTGTCTGAGTGAGGAATGTTGCCGGGAGGTGGCCAGGAACTACACAAGATCTATCCGAGTTTTGTATCAGTATGGTGGTATTCTCAGTTGAAAATATGTGGCAGCATTGCTGAAGTCAGTCCATTTTTTTTTTTTTTTTGCTTATTTTTGCCAGATACCACATAATTGTTCTACCATAATGATTAATTTGCCATGATTGATCTGCAGTTTTTTTACACAGCTCATTCATATTGCTTTAATCACTTTACCCACTGATTACTAAGGCATCTCTTCGCCCGTAAAGGTGTGCCTACGGTCAGGTAGGCTTCCAGGTTGTCTGTTTCTGTAAAGGAACAATTTGAGGAGGTGGAGGTCTTGCGTTGTCTGGCCTCGCAGCCTCCGCAGCCGCCAACCATCTCTTCGTTTGTGTGAGCTCTCTTTGTGTTGTGGCTTGATCCATCTTGACCACCTGGAGTTCGTTTGCCAAGGTATTTAGTACCACGTTCAGGTCTTGCCCTTCCGTCATCTTCTGGCTCTATCCTGCCGACTACGCCAGTCTGTGAAGAAACAAAGTCGCACAGTATAAACTTTTGGGGTTTCCGCCCCAGTTTACTGAAACATAAATTGAGTACTGTCTCCACAATAACAAGGCAAATGGTCACACCGGACAAAGTATAAAGCAGACTGGGGAACATTTATACAGAGGGACAGGAAATTGAATCAGGGATGCTGGGAAAACTAAGATACATGTTGGGATAAAGACGTCATCATCTTGTGACTGGAGGGTAGATGGGAACCCGGAAGTATGGCTTCTTTTTGTTTACTCCGAGCTTTATTACGGCGGCGAGTCGTCGCTCTGGCTGATGAGACAAGAAGAGAAAAGTTAGTGCGCTGTCTCTGTCCCTCGGCATGGGTTGTCACGATGTGGTCTGAGTCCTTAAACTGCTCCCCATGCGCTCGTGCGTAACAATGGGTGGCTGCCCCAAACCTCTTTTTGTGACAAGGTCTTTCATTTTACAGAGGAAAGAGAATCCTTTTCCCCAATATAAAAGCGTATTCTAAAATGTTATTGATTAGATCCTGCCAGGTTTTAAAAAAGTTTTGAACAGATCCTCTAAGTGAGAATTAGATTTTTTTCCAATTTCAAATAGTATATAATATCAGTTCCCCACTGACTTAAGAATGATGGGGTGGGATTCTTCGAGTTGAGCAAGATAAGTAAACATGCTAATAGTGAAGTAAAGGCATTTACAGTTAGTTTGTCTTTCTCCACTTTAAACCCATCTGGGAGTGCAACAAACACAGCTGTTAATGAATTAGGAGAGACTGTGACATTAAGGCTGTTTGATAGGCATTCAAAGATTTTTGTCCAGAATGATGTTAATTTGGTGCATGCCCAAAACACATGGCCCAATGAGGCTGGAGTTCAATTGCAATGTTCGCAGGTTGGATCTTACCCTGGAAACTTTTTAGACAATTTTAAACGAGAGAGACATGCTTGATAACAGATTTTAAGCTGAATAATTGAATGCGGGCGGCATGGTGACGTAGTGGGTAGTGCTGCTGCCTCACAGTTGGGGGACCTGGGTTCGCTTCCGGGTCCTCCCTGTGTGGAGTTTGCATGTTCTCCCCGTGTCTGCGTGGGTTTCCTCTGGGCACTCCGGTTTCCTCTCACAGTCCAAAGACATGCAGGTTAGGTGAATTGGCGATTCTAAATTGGCCATAGTGTGTGCTAGGTGTGTTTGTGTGTGTCCTGCGGTGGGTTGGCACCCTGCCCGGGATTGGTTCCTGCCTTGTGCCCTGTGTTGGCTGAGATTCGCTCCAGCAGACCCCCGTGACCCTGTGTTCAGATTCAGCGGGTTGGATAATGGATGGATGGATGGATAATTGAATGCTTTGCTCATATGGAGCTAGAGTGGATTCTGTACATAGCTGCCTTCCACTCTTTTTCTGAAATGTTGAGTAACAGATCCTTTTCCCACTATACTATGGGATCTTTGAAAGGAAGGGATTTAAAATGTTTTTATATATTATAGATAAATGCTGTCTGAGTCCTCAAGGCTGATCAATATTTCTTCAAGAATAGAAGTAGGTGGGAGGTTTCTTATTTGGAAATGGTGGAAAAATTGTGTTGATGGGAAGCTAGATTTGGAGTGTAATTGTTTGTAGGATGCAAAGACATTATCTACAGTATGTACAAATCTCTAAGTGATTTAATCCCATATGTTTTCCAGACATTAAAAACTGTGCATGTTTAAACCACTACTTTCACCAAAACATTAGATGACCTGGGGCCTCATGCATAACGCCGTGCGTAGAACTCGCACTATAACATGACGTAAGCACAAAAGCCGAAATGTACTTACGCACAGAAAAATCCAGATGTGCGTTCGCCAACTTCCGCGTTCTTCCGCTACCTAAATCCCGCTCAGTGTAGAAATAAACACATGTGCATGCGCTTGCTGCCCCGCCCCAACTCCTCCCAGAATTACGCCTCTTTGAATATGCAAATCAATATAAATAGCCCTTAAGCCCAGCGTTCTGTGAAAAGGCAATGGCAAAAGAACGAGGAAAAATAGAATAATTTCAGCGAATACCAAATGGAGGCAAAGAAAAACGTACTATTTGTTAGTTTAAACAGTTATATAAGCAACAAAAGGAAGCTGATCGAGTGACATAGTGTGTCGGAGAAACTCGAAAGCTCAAGTGCACAAAGTCGCAGTGCTCGAAATAAAAAAGTTGTCACATATCAAAGTCGGCGTGAAAAGGCGACTCGTAGCCCACCGTCTGAGTGTCATATGAAAGCTTATTAGGGTACAGTGAAAAAAAAGGCACACAGTGTAAAAAAAGCACGAAATGTCAACTTTAATCTCGAAATTTCCACTTTAATCACATAGTTTATTTTGTCATTAAAGTAGAATATCATAAACTTCATCTTAAAATCGTTTAATTTACTAGTTTCTCAAATCCCATTGTAACTAAAGTAGCATGTTAAATGCTTTGTTGTGTATTTGATCTTATATGTGCTCTATGTGCCTGAATCACTATGTGCTCTTCCTCCGACAGGACATGGAATCCATTACATTAGTAATATTACAGCTCTCTGAGTAATTAAAATACTGAGAAGTATTTCATGATGATAAGAGTTAAAGCATGTCAAAGCATGTTATTAAACATGGGAACACGGTGGCGCAGTGATTGTTCATGTCTTACAGCAAGATGCTTGCTGCGCCATGCGCGACCTTCAATGAAATGCTTTATTACAGAAGTACTGTATATTTCAAACGTACCCAATCGCCACACAATCAGCTCTGTAATAGATGCTAAGCCATCTGTAAGCTGAGAACGCCGATTCTTCAGAACTTTAAAGGAACATCGAAATATCTTCGTAATGTTTAATTATTCTATCCATCTATCTTTCCAGTGTCGTGCCAGCCACAGCATGAAAACAGTGCGAGGCAGGAACAAACTGTGAACGAAGCTCAAGCTCGCTAGCACTGTGGCACCATGTAGTTAATGTTAAAGTTTTATCTGCATAATATAATCAACATATTTTGCTGCATTTCATCTTAAAAATGATATCGTCATCATATGTTAATACGCGCTTTATAAAGTGGCTCAGGTTGTGCAATATTATAACTGTATCATAAATACAATTACCTCACGGTAACTTGCAAGTACAAACAGTTGTACAAGGAGCACTTGATGGACTGATTGAGTGCGAGTATAGTTCTTGGGATGAAACTGTTTGTGAATCGCGAGGTTCTTTCCAATCGCTGTAGATCTGTGATTCACACTCAGATACACTGATATAAATACTCCGAGTGGTGCAGTGCGAGTAATATGTAAAAAGATGATCCGCTGTGGCAACCCCTAAGGGGAGCAGCTGACAGAAGAAGAAGAAGGTGCAGTGAGAGGAACAACGCTAAAGCAGTTATGGTATTTAGAATAGTTTGACCATTCTGTGGACCATTATATTGTTGCAGGTTAATTACAATCAGATGCATTAAATTTATGAACAATATGCGGTTAATTTCAGTGTATTTGATAAAGCCGCCATCGTGGATGTGGATCTAAGAAAGGGTAACCACACAGGAACAGTAGCACTGCTTTGACGCTGGGTGCCGCCAGTCTGCAAAACCGAGCGGAGAACTTGCGTACGACAGGGTATGAGGTACCGTGGAAAAGTGCGTGGCTTTACGCCAAGTGTAAGTTTTATACATTGCGATTTGAACGTGGAAACGTTCTTACGCAACATTTCTGTGCGTACGCACCATTTATACATGAGGCCCCTGGACTCTTAAGTTTTTTTTTTTAAGGCGTGTTTTTGTTTTGCATGATTTCTCACTGATATTCTCACAAGCCTTTGAGAAACAGACCAAAGAGCTTGGAGAGAGACTACTGGGACAAGCTTGAATGATACTCTTACCATTTGCAATTGAGAAATTGACCCCATAGCTAAACTGGAGAAATATTTGTACCAGGTCAGAAACTAACAGGGTTGCTTCTATTCCAGTCAGTTTTTCATTCAGTGTTTCACTGGTCCTTAATCTGTGGTACTGTACCTACATTCTTCCAAGATAAGTTCTAATTTTTAACCTGTGCAAATAGAAGTAAAAAAGACAGAGTGCTGGGTATCTGCTGCAATATCTACTCATCTTCATGAGCCTGGTACCTACAGTACTGTATGTTAAGGTGCTACATACTATTTATTAGGTTTCAGTACTCTCCTGTCTCTCATAATGATTGAAAAACTTAATGTTAACATTATGCAGGGATATTAAGCTCATGAAATGAATGGTCATATTTTGCCACAGCTGTTCAAATTTCATGAGAGAAATATGTTATATTTTAATTACTAAAAATAATTTTTATCTGAATCAAACTGAACTGAATTCCTATTTTACAATACAGTATAATACAATTTCTTTTTGTATAGCCCAAAATCACAAAAGAAGTGCTGAAATGGGCTTTAACAGGCTCTGCCTTTTGACAGCGCCCCAGCCTTGACTCTTTAAGAAGACAAGGAAAAACTCCCAAAAGAAAACTTGTAGGGAAAAAAATGGAAGAAACCTTGGGAAAGGCAGTTCAAAGAGAGACCCCTTTCCAGGAAGGTTGGGCGTGCAGTGGAAGTTAAAAAAAGTGGTAATTACAATACAATATACAGAACAGAATGCACGTAATCCTCAATACAATATAATAGTGCAATAGAAATATTACAAGTACAGAGCAGAATTCAACAGGAGATGATATCACATAATATAGATTTATTCAGAGTCCTGGACACCTTGGCCATCAAGCTGCTTCCCCCTATTGGCCATTCCACAGCTGAGACAGCACTAGGCCAGCCAATCCGATGAAAGGACCCCTCTACCTGACGATTTCTGTAATCCTCCATCAGAGATGACTTTACCTTAGGCAGGCAAAACGACTTGGCAAGTGGGCAGTGGCACCAATTGCCACATTTGAGTACCAAGAAGAGAAACAGAATAGGTGAGGGTTAGTAACAAATTATATTACTTATGTTTCAACATATTACTTATGTTTCAATGCTAAAGATTAACAACAGAGATGCAGCATGCATAGTTAATCAGCAGCTTTAGTCAGGATATGCTAAACTGAAGTAGTGAGTCTTCAACCAGGATTTGAAAGCTGAGACCAAAGGGGCTTCTCTTATAGTAACAGGCAGACCAGCCCACAATTTAGGAGCCCTGCAACTTAAAGCATACACTCCCACTGTTATTTTATTAATCCTTGGAATCATAAACAGACTGGCATCTTGAGATCTTAATGTACATTCTGGTTTGTAAGTCATGATAAGTTCAGTTAAGTAAGCCGTACCTTGGCCATTTAAGGCTTTATATGTTAAAAGGAGGATTTTGAAATCTGCCTTAAACTTAACTGGGAGCCATTGTAAGGATTTAAGAACTGGAGTTATGTGTTCGTATTTTCTTGTTCTTGTAATAATTCTTGCAGTAGCTTTTTGGAGTAACTGGAAGCTGTATAAAGAACAGTTTGAACATCCAGCGAACACCGCATTGCAGTACTCAGTCCTACTAGAATAAAATGCATACATTAATTTCTCAGAATCCTGCTTATTTAGAAAATGCCTTAATTTCCTAAAATGTTTAAGATGGAAGAAACATGATTTAGACAACTTTGTAATGTGCGCTTTAAATGACATGCTAGAATCAATTCTAGATTGCGGGCTGATTCAGTGAAATTAATGGTGATTCCAACGGAGTTAAATGATGACAAAATATTGCTGCAATCAGCATCATTCCCTCCAATAATTAACATCTCTGTTTTATCAGTGTTTAAAGACAAGTAGTTCTCATCCATCCACTCCTTTAATTCACTAACACAACTAATTAAAGACAACGTCGGAGAAACTTCATATGGTATAAAGAAAGGTATAACTGGGTGTCATCTGTGTACGAGTGAAAATTAACATTATGTTTTCTAATGACAGATCCAGTGGAAGCATGTAAAGTGAAAACAGTAGAGGTCCCAGTACTGAGCCTTGCGGGACACCAAATCTCAATTCTGTGTGTAATGGTGGAGTACTGTGAGCACATTTCTATACCTACTGGAATCGATTTAATAAATAAAAACTAAACCAGGCAAGGACAAGTGCCTGTAAGCCCAATGTCATTTTCTTGCCTGTGCAGTAAATTGGAATGGTCAATGTTGTCAAATGCTGCGCTTAAGTCTAACTACATAATTCAGTGGAGATTCTTTCATCAGAGGATATCAGAATGTCATTTACAACACGCATTAGTGCTGTTTCTGTACTATGACCAGTGTGGAAACCAGACTGGAATTTCTCAAATACATTGTGATGTGTAAGCTGTGACTGAAGCTATTTGGCAACCAGTTTTTCAAGACTTTTATAGAGAAAGAGTAAACTTGAAATGGGTCTATAGTTATTAAGAAGGTGTAGGTCTAAATCTGACTTTTTAATTAATTGTTTGATGACTGACACTTTTAATGCATCAAATACTGTGACATGCAATGATGAACTATTAATAATGTTAACGATGGGTGCTGCAAGAACATCCATTAAACTTTTTAGTAGTTTTGTTGGCACTGGGTCTAGGGAACAAGTAGTAGGTTTCATTTTAGAAATTAAAGTCAAGACTTCCTGCTCAGTTACAGGGTCTGCCAAGCTAGTATGTGATTTGCACTGTGATGCTGAGATCTGGGATCTTATGTTTTTAATTTTAAAAGAATGTGACATATTTACTCATGGTCATGAAACAGTAGGCATCTATGTATTCTACATAATGTTCTAAAAAATTGTCTAAACTGACATTAGCCTGATTGTCTTGGGGTATTCTGCAGCCTGAATAAGTATTGATCATTATTTTTATTGACAAAGAACAGTGTTTTAATATCAAAGGTTGTACCCAGTCTGGCAATGGCTTTATAATTGGTGCTTGATTTCCTGATGCCCTTTTCCTTCTGTAGTGGAGTGGCTGTGGCAATTTAGAGTGAACAGTTAACATAGATCAAAGTGTCCAGTCCCACACCCTATTAGTTAAAACCTGAATAAACATTCTGCACTGTTTAATAAAATTTTTCAACAATCCCAATTTAAAAGCCCAATACCTGTGGTCACTGCAGACTTTTAGCTTACGTTTCACCCTATATAGTTAATTCATGTCATCACCTATAAAATATATTAATTTTATTGTTTCATAAAAGCAGCTACTGAATCCAATAAGCATTATGGCTATCTAGTTAAACTGGAACCCATTATAATGGTGATTCAGACAATCAAATATCTAGCTCAAAATAAGCAGCAATAGACTATGAAAATTCCACTCTTCTACCTAAACATATTTTCCATTTTATAATTATGATTATGTTATTTTTGTTATTCTTTTGTCACTAGCTTAACTCAGTGCACTATTAATAAAAAGTCTGAATTCCCATTTTACAAACCCTCATTGAATGATACAGAGACCACACAGACAAGACTGCTCATACTGAGTTAACCATGATTTAATCTGTTTTCAGTCTTTATTATTTTAATGTATTTTCTTTTTGAGTCCATTCCATCTGCAATTTTACACAAAGAACTAAAGTCACCATTCCATTTGTTAGCTCTTAATTTTTTTTGGAAGTCACCATAAAAAACCTCATACTATTCTATTCCATCTGAATTAGTGTGGTGCTGAGGTGTCACCCATTGCATGGCTGCACTCGGGTCCTAATCTGGGATTTTGAGGTGGTTTGTATCAGTGCATGCTCCTCACCATTTCCTAAGATTCATAAATGTTTTACTAAATGACAATACATAATCTATGGAAGGTTCCTATAACCCCCATAAATAGAATTGTATTGGTATATTGTAGCCATTTCTAACAGCTCTGACTAAACATTATTCTCAGTTAGTGACCAGCCTTGCGATGTGTAAGGTGTAGAGGGCACATGGTTTTAAACTGTGCCTACAGACCTTTTGAGTGTGTGAAGTAACATGTAAGAAAACAGCACTTATTTAAATGCTGCGCCGTACATTTAAACTGTACAGAAGAAGAAGTTAAGAATCCTTAAGTATATAAGAAGCTAAGAATCTTTAAGTATAGAAGAAGAAGTAAAGAACTTTTAAGTACAGAAATAACTAAAGTTTCTCAAGAAAAGCTAAGTTTAGAGAAGATACATTTTTCCTTTTTTTTGCCTTTTATTCTACGTGTGTAACTACTTTTTTCTTTATTCTTGTGTGGATTTTTGCTTTTAATTTTCACTAAATATTTTTAAAACAAACTTTTGGACTGAGAGACATGGATTTTTACCCGTGCTTGAACTCACCTTATACTTTGGTGGCTAGACTAAACTTTAAAACCAGCCTAAGATTGAAAGCTTGAAAACTGTCTTGGATTAAAAGAAAGAAACCCGCGCATTCAAAGCCTGACGTCAGACAGCGTCTTTTAATCTGTTTTTTTACTTTGTGAGTTCTCCTGACTCTGACTCAAAGAGCTATGGAAACAAGCTCCTGGTGAACCCAAGAGTATGTGAAGTTACTTGGCCAGTTGGAAGCATTTCCAGGGTATAAGAAAGCCAGGGAAATCCTCTTCCAGCAGCGCCCTCTACAGTATGAAGAAACAGTATGTCAAGAGTGTTTTGGAAGTGAAAAGAGTGTCAGACAGAGTAATGATTATGAAGCTGGAAAACGGAGGTGTGATATTGAATGTTGTTAGCGCATATGCCCTGCAAGTTGGGTGTGCGATGGATGAGAATGAAGATTTCTGGAGTAAGTTGGATGAAGTGATGAACAGTGTACCCAAGGGACAGAAAGTAGTGATTGGAGCGGATTTCAATGGGAATGTTGCTGAAGGGAACAGAGGAGACGAGAAGGTGATGGGTAGGTATGGTGTCAAGAAGAGGAATGAAGAAGGTCAGATGATAGTTGGTTTTGCAAAAATTATGGGCATGGCTGTTGTGAATACATATTTTAAGAAGAGGGAGAAACATAGGGTGACATGCAAGAGTGGAGGAAGATGCACACAGGTAGATTATATCCTATGCAGAAGAGTCAATGTGAAAGAGATTAAAGACTGCAAAGTGGTGGCAGGGGAAAGTGTAGTTAGACATCATAGGATGGTGGTCTGTAGGATGACGTTGGAGATCAAGAAGAGGAGGAGAGTGAGGGCAGAGCCAAGGATTAAATGGTGGAAATTGAAAAAGGAAGACTGCAGGGTTGAGTTTAGGAAGAAAATGAGACAGGCAATGGGAGGCAGTGAAGAGTTACAAGACAGCTAGGCAACTACAGCAGAAGTAGTAAGGATGACAGGTAAAAGGGTGATTGGTATGACATCTGGACAGAGGAAGGAGGAAAAGGAAACCTGGTGGTGGAATGTGAGAGTACAGGAGAGAATACAGAGAAAGAGGATGGCGAAGAAGAATGGGATAGTCAGAGAGATGCAGAAAGTAGACAAGAGTACAAGGAGATAAGGTGCAAGGTGAAAAGAGAGGTGGCGAAGGCTAAAGAAAAGGCGTATGATGAGTTGTATGAGAGGTTGGACACTAAGGAGGGAGAAAAGGACCTGTACCGATTGGCTAGACAGAGGGAGTGAGCTGAGAAAGATGTGCAACAGGTTAGTGTGATAAAGGATAAAGATGGAAACATACTCACAAGGTGTGTTGAGAAGATGGAAAGAGTACTTTGAGAGGCTGATGAGTGAAGTGAATGAGAGAGAGAGAAGGTTGGATGATGTGGAGATAGTGAATCAGGAAGTGCAACGGATTACCAAGGAAGAAGTAAGGACTGCTATGAAGAGGATGAAAAATGGAAAGGCCGTTGGTCCAGATGACATACCTGTAGAAGCATGGAGGTATTTGGGAGACATGGCAGTGGAGTTTTTAACCAGATTGATTAATGGAATCTTGGAAAGTGAGAGGATGCCAGAGGAGTGGAGAAGAAGTGTACTGGTGCCAATTTTTAAGAATAAGAGGGATGTGCAGAGCTATAGTAACTACAGGGGAATAAAATTGATGAGCCACAGCATAAAGTTATGGGAAAGAGTAGTGGAAGCTAGGTTAAGAAGGGAAGTAATGATTAGTGAGCAGCAGTATGGTTTCATGCCAAGAAGGAGCACCAAAGATGCAATGCTTGCTCTGAGGGTGTTGATGAAGAAGTATAGAGAAGGACAGAAGGAGTTGCATTGTTTCTTTGTGGACCTGGAGAAAGCATATGAGAGAGTGTCTCAATAGGAGTTGTGGTATTGTATGAGGAAGTCGGGAGTGGCAGAGAAGTATGTAATAGTTGTACAGGATATGTACAAGGGAAGTGTGAGAGTAGGGAGATCTGCAGTAGGAGTGAGAGATGCATTCAGTGGAGGTGGGATTGCATCAGGGATCGGCTCTCAGCCCTTTCTTATTTGCAATAGTGATGGACTGCTTGAATAATAAGATTAGACAGGAGTCCCTTTGGACTATGATGTTTGCTGATGACATTGTGATCTGTAGCGAGAGTAGGGAGCAGGTTGAGGAGACCCTGGAGAAGTGGAGATTTGCTCTAGAGAGGAGAGAAATGAAGGTCAGTATGAACAAGACACAATACATGTGTGTGAATGAGAAGAAGGTCAATGGAATGGTGAGGATGCAGGGAATAGAGTTGGCAAAGGTGGATGAGTTTAAATACTTGGGATCAACAGTACAGAGTAACGGGGATTGAGGAAGATAGGTGAAAAAGAGAGTGCAGGCAGGGTGGAGTGGGTGGAGAAGAGTGTCAGGAGTAATTTGTGACAGACGGTTACCAGCAAGAGTGAAAGGGAAGGTCTACAGGACGGTCATGAGACCAGCTTTGTTATATGGGTTGGAGACGGTGGCACTGACCAGAAAGCAGGAGACAGAGTTAGAAGTGGCAGAGTTAAAGATGCTGAGATTTGCATGGGTGTGACAAAGATGAACAGGATTAGAAATGAGTACATTAGAGGGTCGGCTCAGGTTGGACGGTTGGAAGACAAAGTCAGAGAGGTGAGATTCTGTTGGTTTGGACATGTGCAGAGGAGAGATAGTGGGTATATTTGGAAAAGGATGCTAAGAATAGAGCTGCCAGGCAAGAAGAAAGAAAAGATTTTTGGATTTGGTAAGAGAAGAAATGCAGGTGATGGGTGTGACAGAGCAAGATGTAGAGGACAGGAAGATATTGATCAAGATTAATTGCTGTGGCAACCCCTAATGGGAGCAGCCAAAAGAAGAAGATGTTTGACAAGAACAGGCTATTCTGCCCAACAAAGCTTGCCAATCCTATCCATTTAATTCCTCCAAAATAACATCAAGTTCAGTTTTAAATGTCCCTAAATTCCTACTGTCCACCACTCTACTTGGTCACTAATTCCTTGTGTCTATCTCTGAAGCAAAACTTCCTAATGTTTGTGTGAAATTTACACTTAAGGATTTTCCAACAGTGCCAACCTGTTCTTTCTGAACTTATAAAGTAACAGTGTACTATTTATTTTCATAGTTTTAACACATCTATTATGTTATCTCTTAAACTCTTAAGTTTACCCTGTCACACACGTGCAGCTAAAGTAACAGTAATACTATGCCAGACCAGGGGGTGGCAGAGCGTACTGACTGTCTTTCTCAGTCTCTTGTAGACCATTCTCTGGAAATCCCACCGGAATCCGGCACCACTGATGACGTCACTTCCGGTTCCGGCACCACTGATGACGTCACTCCCAGTTCCACGGATGTCACTTCCAGTATCGAATACGTCACTTCCGGTTCCGGCCTGGATGACTTCATTTCCTCTTCCTACCTTTAAAACCGCCATCTTACCTCCACTTGATCAGTTCTGTTTTGGACTCTATCTTGTAAACATCTCAACCTTTTTTCAAACATTGTGCAGCCAGGAACATATTATACGTGTGGCTGCCCCAAACCTTTGTAACTGTCTGGAGTCGATTTTGTTACAACCCCCAGAAAAACAAACCAAAAACATTGATTTTTTTTGACAAGAAAAAATATTATTATATTTAATAGAAACAAGAAAATATCAACACATCAATATAAACACATTAAATGAAACTGATTAAAATTGTAAGTGATATCATTAGAATGTTTGTGATGGCATCCCATACATGTTTTTTTTTTTTTTGTGCTTGATGCTGCTATAATCCACTCTGTACAGCCATAAGACTCATTTACACATGGTTAAGAAATTGATGTATGGTACATTAAAGTGACCAGCACTACTTATAATTCATATGCCATAAACATAATTTCCAAAACTAGTTTGCCTGTTCTCCCCGTTACTGCGTGGGTCAGTCCAAAGACATGCAGGTTAGGTGTATTGGCGATCCTAAATTGTCCTTGGGGTGTGTGTGTGTGTGTGCGCCCTGCGGTGGGCTGGCGCCCAGCCTGGGGTTTGTTGGCTGGGATTGGCTCCAGTAGACCCCCGTGACCCTTTAGTTAGGATATAGCGGGTTGGATAATGGATGGATGGATAGTTATGCCAAATACAATATGTGTATGTTTGTGTGTGTGTTTCCAGTGTGTTGGGCTGGCACCTTGTCCAGGGTTTGTTCCTGTGATGTATTCAATGATTACTGGGTTAGGCTCCAACTGCCCCGCAACCCTGCCCTGTGTAAGAGGGTATAGAAAATGCATAGATTATTTTATTGCTATTCTTATTGTACCCATAGTGGAGGAAGCCATATGAATAAATTAATGGATGAAATATATTGAGGACAACAATTATGATGATCTTAATATTATTAGAACATTATTATTATCTTGGTGTTGTGATTGCTGGGATAGGCTCTGGCTGTTCCACAACCCTTTCCTGGATAAGTGGGTTAGGAACATGGATGGATGGACAGATGCATCATTGTTATTATTGTCTGTAGTGGAGAAAATATATGAAAAGATTAAAGAATGGAAGATATTGAAAAGAGTTGTGCTTAATATTCTTTTACTGATTCTCATGTGTGCATTATATATCCAGTGGCAGCAGACTAGTTTTGCAGGGTTCCTGGGGGGACAACCCCTACCCCATTTCTCTTGCCATCCACTCCATGATAGAACAATTTGAATGCACCTCCATTCCACATGGCCTTACTCATCTTCCATTTAGTCTCTTGAATGCACAATATATCAACCTTCCTTCTCTTCATCATATTGGCTAACTCACTCCCCTTACCAGTCATACTGCCAACATTCAACGTTCCTGCCTTCAGTTCCACTCTCTTTATCTTCCTCCTCTCCTTCTTCCACCGGACACATCTCCCTCCTCTTCTTTTCCTTCTTTGGCCAACAGTAGCACAATTCCCGCCAGCACACTGTTAGCTAACAGTACTGGTGGCGGTCGGTGTTAACCCAGGACTCAACCAATCCGGCATGGAAATCTGTAATGTTGTCCGCATGTCGATCTGATTTTTTATTGTTCAATGCTAGATTTTAAAAACTCATGTCTGCATTAAACCATCCAAGGGTTGGAGAAACCATAAATAATATTTTTTTTTTGGATATTGTATATTAGATGGTATTGTGTGTTCAACAATTTTTTTTTGTGTTATGATTCTTGCCACTCACGCTTACTTGTGAATGGTTGACATTTAAAAGAGAGCAGATGAATTGTCAACTCTTCCCTGGCTTTTGAATGAATTGATGGGATGTATGAAGAAACCCCTGTGGGTCACTTTGTTAGTTTGTTAGTTGTTAGTTTTGCAAACAGATGCGTTGAAGCAACACAACTTTATGTTTTATGCCTGCTGACTCTTAGCAGTTTTGAAAAAGGTCCTTATTTAGCTGTTCCAATTTTGTTTCATTTTCTTTTGTAGTCTTGACTGGTGAAACAGTCTTGCACTTCATTGCTATAAATAAAAGAACCTCAAATATATTTTGCTGTCGAGTGGGTTGGGGTCTGTGGTGTGTTAGAGCAGGTGCAGGGATTATTCATGGAAACTGCAGCTCAGACCTTGTGAGTGTAGGTGTGCAAGAGGAAAGCTGTGGGGCTGCAGAGAATGTAATGGGAGAATTGGCTAATTGCTCATTATGTGCTTAAGCACAGTCAGCTCAGCCATCCTTCATTGAGGTTCCATGGTGTGTTAAGTGCACCTGCACTCAAAGGGTATAAAAAGGGTCTGAGCAGGTATGGAAAGAGAATGGAAAAAGAAAAAGAAAGGAAAAAAAGGAAAACTAACAGAAAGGGAGAGCAGGATCAGGGGTTGGACCAGTGCCATGGAGAGGATTTGAAGTAGTCGGGGATGTCCGAAGGGGAGGCAAGTGGAATAGTACCCTAGGGGAAATCCATCCTGCTGACCTGCTGGAAGCAGGAGCAATCACGGGCTGTAGGGGTCCTGTTGGACCAATGAATCAGGGTTACCGATGGATGTCACTGAGACATTATTTGCAAGGTTAACTTTATTTGTTACTCTTGTGGGTGTGCAGGGGAGACAAAAGAGTGAAGCACTGGAGATCACACTGGATAGACCTCCTGCTGACCTTATTTAAAATTTGAATGCAATTAGGCTACCTTATTTGTGTCCTGGATTTTTCATTACTTTTAGGAGTTTATTAAAAGGGTTAACCCAGTTGGTGCCCTAGCATTCCTTTTTTCCGCAGTCAGAGTGGTTTATCTAGAAAAACTGAATTTAGAACTTAATAAAAAACATTTTGTATACATCGCATAGTTTTGTTTATTTTCAATGTTCTGAATCATCTTTCTGATATATGTCTCTTAGACATACTATAGTTATCATTATCATATCACTTGCTGTGTACTTGAGCTATTGCGCAAAGCAGTAATAATCACAATATAATTAAATTGAATTTACATTCTACAGTCCCATTGGAATTAACTGATTTGTGAATTTCCAGAATAGTATGAATAATGTGAAAAGGATAGTGTTATTATACTATATCATCAGAACAACCATTTAGAAAGTGCTTGTGACTACCTTTTATACTTGAGATGATTGTTGAGTTCTTTACTAGGCTGTATGTCTATCTTCTGTTGTTATGCAAAGCCAGTAGCCTCCTGCCATCTAGTGAAGTAAATTTTATCTTTCTGAAAATAAATCATCTTCTTTCGGCTGCCATATCTTTCTATCCTCTGCATATTGTTCTGTTATACCCATCACCTGCATGTCCACTCTCACCACATCCATAAACCTTCTCTTAGGCCTTCTTCTTTTTCCTTCCCTGGCAGCTCTACCCTTAGCATCCTTCTCCCAATATACCCAGCATCTCTCCTCTGCACATGTTCAAACCAATGCAATCTTGCCTCTCTGACTTTGTCTCCCAACTGACCAAATTGAGCTGACCCTCTAATGTACTCATTTCTAATCCTATCCATCTTTGTCATACCCAATGCAAATCTTAGCATCTTTATCTCTGCTAACACCAGCTCTGTCTCCTGCTTTCTGGTCAGTACCACTGTCTCCAACCGATATAACATAGCTGGTCTCACTACCATCCTGTAGACCTTCCCTTTCACTCATGCTGATACCCGTCTGGCACAGATTACTCCTGACACTCTTCTCCACCCATTCCACCCTGCCTGCACTCTCTTTTTCACCTCTCTTCCACAATCCCCATTACTCTGTACTGTTGATCCCAAGTATTTAAACTCATCCACCTTCGCCGGCTCTACTTGTTGCATCATCACCATTCCACTGACATCTCCCTGATTAACACACATGTATTCTGTCTTGTTCCTACTGACCTTCATTCCTCTCCTCTCTAGAAGATATCTCCACTTCTTCAGGGTCTCCTCATCTTGCTCCCTACTATCGCTACAGATCACAATGTCATCAGCAAACATCATTGTCCATAGTTACTCCTGTCTAATCTCGTCTATCAACCTGTCCATCACTATTGTAAATAAGAAAGGGCTCAGAGCCGATCCCTGATGTAATTCCACCTCCATCTTGAATTAATCTTTCTGAGAATAAATAAATAAATAAATAAATAAATCATTTTTACACATGTGCTTATACAGAGCAGACCCGGTTTTGTTTATTTATTTATTTTTGTTTACTTTATTATATATAAATGCATTTATTTTTTTATGTAATAAGAATAAACTTTAATTGTACTTTTGAAATCAGTATTCAAATAAATGTACATCTCATTTTTTCACAATTTCACATAAAATTGTGCTTCCATGGTTTCCATGATTATTAGTCTTTCATACTATTTTGTTGCATTCACCACCACTGTTTCTTTGTGCCATGATGCACTGCAGAGGACCTATAGTTAGGCTAGCTCACCTGGCTCATCTTAGGAGTAGTATGCTTTCCCGAAAGCTTTTTCACAACGTTACAATGGTTAGCAATCTATTATGAAGTTAAATAGATCAACTATATGTATTATCTACACTTCTAATTTTTCTACATTTTTGTCAAGCTACACTTCAACATCTCAAATTAACTTGTTTTCCCGATTGAAATACATTGCGCAAATCTGGAGTGTAATGCAATGTTAGTTACATTCTATGTGTTGAAACCACTTGTATCACACGTATCAGCATCTACGTGATGAACTAGCTGTAACACTTCTTATCACTTGCAGTCCTTTTCAGCTCTTGTAATGCTCTGTGCGGCAATCAAGTTACATTCACTTATAACTCAGTCCCCCAACAAAATACTGATGTTAAAACAGTGCTACATGTTATAAAATGTACTTCCCTAACAGGTAACAACTGCATGGATGGGTTCTTAAGTGCTGCTCAAGGAACACTTCCAAATTTCACATTCACTTGTTCTCCCCATTGAAAAGTATTGGGCGAAACTGAAGTGGAGTGTTAGGCAATGTTTATTACCTTCTATGTGTTGACACAAATTGCATTATATGTGAAAAGTATGCTGCTAACAGAACTTCACTGCGTAGATCAGTATCTACGTGATGAACCTGCTGTAACACTTCTTATCATTGGCAGTGCTTTTCAGCTCATGTAACGCGCTATTCTGCACTCAAGTTCCATTCAAAAGGACACAGTGGCCCCTTCAAAATACTGATTTGAAACAGTTCTAAATGATAGAATTCATTGTTCCCTAATGGTTAAGAACTGTTTGGATGGTTTCCTAAGTGTTACTCAAGGTACACTTCAACATCTCACATTCACTTATTTAAACCATTGAAACGCATTGGGCGAAACTGAAGTAGTGTTACACAATGTTCATTAACTTTTATGTGTGGAAACCACTTGTATCACATGTGAAATGTAAGTTCCTAACAGAATTTTACTGTGTAGATCAGTTTCTACGTTATTAACAAGCTGTAACACACCTAATCATTTGGAGCATTTTTCAGCTTTTGAAACACGCTATTGTGATTTCAAGTTACATTAAACTATAACTCAGTGTCACGTGAAAATACTGATGTAAAACATAATTCCTAATGGGTAAGTACTGTTTGGATGGTTTCCTTAGTGATACTCAAGGTACACTTCAACATCTCACATTCATCGTTTTCCACATGAAAACGCATTGGGCGAAATTGAAATTGAGTATTACACAACGTTCCTTAACTTCTATGTATGGAAACCACTTGTATCACATGTGAAATGTAGGTTCCTAAAAGAATTTTACTGTGTAGATCAATTTCTACGTGATGAACGAGCTGTAACACAACTAATCATTTGCAGTGCTCTTGTAACGTGCTATTCTGTATTCTAGTTCTATTCAAAAGGACTCAGTGGCCCCTTCAAAATACTGATGTGAAAACTGTTCTAAATGATAGAATATATTGTTACCTAATGGTTAAGAACTGTTTGGATGGTTTCCAAAGTGTTACTCATGGTACACTTCAACATCTCACATTCATTTGTTTTACCCATTGAAACGCATTGGGCAAAACTGAATTGGATTGTTACACAATATTCTGTTCATTCAAGATGTTGGAACCATCTGTATCACACTTTAAAAGAGTGCTCCTAACAGAACTTTAATGCGTAGATCAATTTCTACGTGATGCACCAGCTGTAACACTTCTTATCATTTGCAGTGCTCTTCAGCTCTTGTAACACGCTATTCTGCAGTCAAGTTCCATTCAACTAGAAATCCGTGACCCCTTCAAAATACTGATTTGAAAACAGTTCTAAATGATAGAATTCATTGTTCACTAATGGTTAAAAACTGTTTGGTTGGATTCCTAAGTGTTACTCAAAGTAAACCTCAACATCTGACATTGACTTCTTTTACCCTTTGAAACACATTGGGCTACAATGAATTGGAATGTTAAACAATGTTCCTTATGTTCTAGATGTTTTAACCACTTGTATCACACGTGAAATGTAGGTTCTTAACAGAATTTTACTGTGTAGATCAGTTTTTACGTGATTAACAAGCCGTAACACACCTAATCATTTGGAGTGTTTTTCAGCTTTTGAAATGCGCTCTTTTGAATTCAAGTTACATTCAAGTATAACTCAGTGCCCCGTCAAAATACTGATGTATACACAGTTCTAAATGATAGAATACATTGTTCCCTAATGGTTAAGAACTGTTTGGATGGTTTCCTTACTGTTACTCAAGGTATACTTCAACATCTCACATTCATTGTTTTACCATTTGAAACGCATTGGGCGAAACTGAAGTTGAGTGTTACACAATGTTCCTTAACTTCTATGTATGGAAACCACTTGTATCACTGTGGTAATGTGCGGCCCTCGCATTACCAAATTTAAATTGAAGAGGTCTTGAAAGTGAAGCAGCAGCATTTATATGGCTATAAGGAAGTGTGCTTACCGTTGGTATGTTGAGGGCGCTGTCGTAGGAACGTGGATCCGTCTAGCGAGTGAGCGCTGTGAGGCCTGGTGTGTCTGGACACACGTGGAGCCGGTATAATGGCCAGTACGGGCTCCACCACACGTGTTCATTTTTACACGCCGGTGTCCTCACAGCCTGCCCAGTGTAGGCGGTTTAAAGTGTGGCGCCTCAAAGAGAAAGCCGGCATTTGATTGAGTCAGAGATGGGGATCCCATAAAGTTAAACAAATGATTTTATTTACTGGTGAGTCAGCAACGGGCGTGGTTGAGCTCAGCATAGCCGTTGGCTGTACCGGAGGGTTTATACGCGCCCGCGACCCACAGGTAGTGATGGGCCGCTCGATACTGAGGTTTCAACACTGTGTGGAGCTTTCGAAGCGCTGCTTTGAGGCTTGTTTCAAAAGCACCCGTCACGTGTTTTTGAGGCACGGTAGCGTAATGATGTCATTGATATCTGCGTAGTCAGCAGTAGTCGATTTGGTCACTCACTAGTCTTCTAAAGTGCTTTGGCTCAAAGCATAAAAGCAGCTGTCCGTGCTACAGCGATAACCCAAGTTCAAATCCTAATTGGGGCACACATATGTTGAAATAAGGATTTTGTATAAACAGTTAAGTAGTATTTGTCTGTAAGTTAACAAATATATTTTGGAGACATTATGAACGATTTACATGGGGCACCTTTTTTCTTGGTGTGGAATCGTTGTCTACCTAGTATCTGTAACAAATTAATGAGCATATTTTGCGTAAGGTAGCACGTATTATAATAATCCAGAATCTATTCTATCCCATGTCGATCATATCAGAGAGGCTAAGAAACACTAAAGCCGACGTGGTCATTACACCAGTATAATGCGCCTCCGAGCTGCCATGAGTTGAGGTAATTCTTGGTAGCGAAAACCAATCAGATCGCTTTCTGCTACCAAGATTCTACCAAGAATTGAAAGCTTGGGCCAATTGCGGCCCGTATCGGCTACCAAGAATTGACCATTCACAGCCTGCTTTGGCTACCAAGAATTGGCCAATGATGGCTCGGTCGGCTACCAAGAATTGGTGAATCACGGCTCGTGTTGGCTACCAAAACTCAGAAAGGGCGGGCCAGCCTCTTGTCAGTTAATATATTCTGCAAAAGTTTGTTCGAGTCTGCACACAGACGCTTTGCGATTTGCGTTTCATTTTGAACTTTCTAAAAATGTTACTCACGAGTGTCGGTTTGTGCAGATATATTTACATTCACGTACACATTTTTGAATGATTTTTTTAACCATTCTTGGTGCAGTTTATTACATTTAAAACATGTAAAGACAGATATAATAATGTATAAATATAACAAACATTGAATTGTATACTTCCCATGGGCTCACCACCTATGGGAGGGGCCAAGGAGGTCGGGTGCAATGTGAGTTGGGTGGTGGCCGAAGGCGGGGACCTTGGCGGTCCGATCCTCGGCTACAGAACCTGGCTCTTGGTACGTGGAATGTCACCTCTTTGAAGGGGAAGTAGCCTGAGCTTGTGCGCGAGGTTGAGAGGTTCCGGCTAGATATAGTCGGGCTCACCTCGACGCACAGCTTGGACTCTGGAACCAATCTCCTTGAGAGGGGCTGGACTCTGTACCACTCTGGAGTTGCCCCCAGTGAGAGGCGCCGAGCGGGTGTGGGCATACTTATTGCCCCCCGGCTTGGAGCCTGTACATTTGGGTTTACCCCGGTGGACGAGAGGGTAGCCTCCCTCCACCTTCGGGTGGGGGGACGGGTCCTAACTGTTGTTTGTGCGTATGCACCGAACAGCAGTTCGGAGTACCCACCCTTTTTGGAGTCCCTGGAGGGAGTGCTAGAGGGCATACCTTCTGAGGACTCCCTCGTTCTGCTGGGAGACTTCAATGCTCATGTGGGCAATGACAGTGAAACCTGGAAGGGTGTGATTGGGAGGAATGGCCCCCCCGATCTGAACCCGAGTGGTGTTTTGTTATTGGACTTCCGTGCTCGTCACGGATTGTCCATAACAAACACCATGTTCAAGCATAGGGGTGTTCATATGTGCACTTGGCACCAGGACACCCTATGCCTCAGTTCGATGATCGACTTTGTGGTCGTGTCATCGGACTTGCGGCCACATGTCTTGGACACTTGGGTGAAGAGAGGGGCGGAGCTGTCAACTGATTACCACCTGGTGGTGAGTTGGCTTCGATGGTGGGAGAGGATGCCGGTCAGGCCTGGTAGGCCCAAACGTGTTGTGAGGGTCTGCTGGAAACGTCTGGCAGAGCCCCCTGTCAGAAGTAGCTTCAACTCCCACCTCTGGCAGAACTTCAACCATGTCCCGAGGGAGGTGGGGGACATTGAGTCCGAATGGGCCATGTTCCGTGCCTCTATTGTTGAGGCGGCTGACCGGAGCTGTGGCCGAAAGGTGGTCGGTGCCTGTCGTGGCGGCAATCCCCGAACCCGTTGGTGGACACCAGTGGTGAGGGATGCTGTGAAGCTGAAGAAGGAGTCCTACCGGTCCCTTTTATCCTGTGGGACTCTGGAGGCAGCTAATAGGTACCGGCAGGCCAAGCGGAATGTGGCTTCGGTGGTTGCTGAGGCAAAAACTAGGGCATGGGAGGAGTTTGGGGAGGCCATGGAGAACGACTTTCGGACGGCTTCGAGGAGATTCTGGTCCACCGTCCGGCGTCTCAGGAGTGGAAAGCAGTGCAGTGTCAACACTGTATATGGTGGGGATGGTGCGCTGCTGACTTTGACTCGGGATGTTGTGGGTCGGTGGGGGGAGTACTTCGAAGACCTCCTCAATCCCACTAACATGCCTTCCAATGAGGAAGCAGAGCCTGGGGACTCGGAGGTGGGCTCCCCCATCTCTGGGACTGAGGTCTCCGAGGTGGTCAAAAAACTCCTTGGTGGCAGGGCCCTGGGGGTGGATGAGATACACCCGGAGTTCCTCAAGGCTCTGGATGTTGTAGGGCTGTCTTGGTTGACACGTCTCTGCAACATTGCATGGACATCAGGGACAGTGCCTCTGGATTGGCAGACCGGGGTGGTGGTCCCCCTCTTTAAGAAAGGGGACCGGAGGGTGTGTTCTAACTACAGAGGGATCACACTCCTCAGCCTCCCTGGAAAAGTCTATTCAGGGGTTCTGGAGAGGAGGGTCCATCGGATAGTTGAACCTCGGATTCAGGAGGAACAGTGTGGTTTTTGAACTGGTCGCGGAACAGTGGACCAGCTCTACACCCTTAGCAGAGTCCTGGAGGGTGCATGGGAGTTCGCCCAACCAGTCTACATGTATTTTGTGAACTTGGAAAAGGCATTCGACCGTGTCCCTCAAGGAATCCTGTGGGAGGTGCTCCGGGAGTATGGGGTACCGGACCCCCTGATAAGGGCTGTTCGGTCCCTGTACAACCAGTGTCAGAGCTTGGTCCGTATTGCCGGCAGTAAGTCGAACCCGTTTCCAGTGAGAGTTGGACTCTGCCAGGGCTGCCCTTTGTCACCGATTCTGTTCATAACTTTTATGGTCAGAATTTCTAGGCGCAGCCAGGGTGTTGAGGGGGTCCGGTTTGGTGGACTCAGGATTGGGTCACTGCTTTTTGCAGATGATGTTGTCCTGTTTGCTTCATCAGGCCGTGATCTTCAGCTCTCTCTGGATCGGTTCGCAGCTGAGTGTGAAGCGGCTGGGATGGGAATCAGCACCTCCAAATCCGAGACCATGGTCCTCAGCCGGAAAAGGGTGGAGTGTCCTCTCAGGGTTGGGAGCGAGATCCTGCCTCAAGTGGAGGAGTTCAAGTATCTCGGGGTCTTGTTCACGAGTGAGGGAAGAATGGAGTGTCAGATCGACAGGCGGATCGGTGCAGCGTCCGCAGTGATGCGGACTCTGCATCGGTCTGTCATGGTGAAAAAGGAGCTGAGCCGTAAGACAAAGCTCTCAATTTACCAGTCGATCTATGTTCCTACCCTCACCTATGGTCATGAGCTATGGGTAGTGACCGAAAGAACGAGATCGCGAATATAAGCGGCTGAAATGAGTTTCCTCTGCAGGGTGCCTGGGCTCTCCCTTAAAGATAGGGTAAGAAGCTCAGTCATCCGGGAGTGGCTCAGAGTAGAGCCGCTGCTCCTCCGCATTGAGAGGAGTCAGATGAGGTGGCACGGGTATCTGATTAGGATGCCTCCTGGATGCCTCCCTGGTGAGGTGTTCCAGGCACGTCCAACCGGGAGGAGGCCCCAGGGAAGACCCAGGACACGCTGGAGGGACTATGTCTCCCGGCTGGACTGGGAACGCCTCGGGATTCTCCCAGAAGAGCTAGAAGAAGTGGCCGGGGAGAGGGAAGTCTGGGTATCTCTGCTCAGGCTGCTGCCCCCGCGACCCGACCTCGGATAAGCGGAAGAGGATGGATGGATGGATGGATGGATGAATTGTATAATCATAGTTTCATTTTTTATACTTAACACTAATTTCACAAATCGTTCATATCAATGCTAATACAGAATAATTATAGTTGTACTCGATATTAACATTGATGTTATAAAATATGCTTATAAAATAGACCTACACCTTTAATACTCAGACGATTCTAATCGTGCTGCATATATATGGGGTACAGGTCGTAAGGTTTTATTTATTATGAACATTATGAACATTAAGTTTGCACATGTTGGGTTTATGTCCAAGTGTCTGTTGATGGCGTTGTCATTTGATAACCACGATTCGGCCAGCTCTCTGGCACTTTTAGTACTGGCCTTAAATCTTTCTTGTCCTTCCTTCTGACGGCGTTGCGCTGTTCCTGTATGCGAGTTGCAATTCTTTTTCGATGTTTGTCTCATGTATACCGCTGGGCAAAAACTGCAAGGAATGCTATAAACTTCGTTTCGTGTTTCTGCTGTCGATTTCTTGTTTTCTGCGTTTAAAAGGGACAGTGCGCAGATTGTTCGCGGGTTTGTGTGCTATGCTAATGCCTGATTTGGCCAGGATATACAGTACTGTGGAAAAGTTTTAGGAAGGTGTGAAAAAATGCTGTAAACAAAGAACGCTTTCAGAAATATAAATAATGATTGTTTATTGTTATCAATTTACAAAATGCAAAGTGAGCAACGAAAAGTAAAATCTAAATCAAATCAATATTTGGTGTTACTACCTTTTGCCTTCAAACGCACTGGGCGAAACTGAAGTTTATTGTTACTCAATGTTCCTTAACTTCTATGTGTGGAAACCACTTGTATCACATGTGAAATGTTGGATTCTAACAGAATTTAACTGTGTAGATCAGATTCTACTAGATTAACCAGCTGTAACACTTGTTATCACTTGTAGTGTTTTTCAGCTCTTGAAACACACCATTGTGAAGTCAAGTTACATTCAACTATATCTCAGTCCCACCTGAAAATACTGATGTAAAACTGTTCCAAATGATGTAATACATAGTTCTCTAATAGGTAATAACTGTTTGGATGGTTTCCTAAGTGTTACTCAAGGTAAACATCAACATCTCAAATTCACTTGTTTTCCCCATTGAAACGCATTGGGCAAAACTGATGTTGATTGTTACTCAATTTTCCTTAACTTCTATGTGTGGAAACCACTTGTATCACATGTGAAATGATGGATTCTAACAGAATTTAACTGTGTAGATCAGATTCTACTAGATTAACCATCCGTAACACTTGTTATCACTTGGAGTGTTTTTCAGCTCTTGAAACGCACCATTGTAAAGTCAAGTTACATTCAACTTTATCTCAGTCCCACGTGAAAATACTGATGTAAAACTGTTCCAAATGATGTAACACATAGTTCTCTAATGGGTAATAACTCTTTGGATGGTTTCCAAAGTGTTACTCAAGGTAAACATCAACATCTCAAATTCACTTGTTTTCCCGATTGAAACGCATTGGGCAAAACTGATGTTGATTGTTACTCAATGTTCCTTAACTTCTATGTGTGGAAACCACTTGTATCACATGTGAAATGATGGAATCTAACAGAATTTAACTGTGTAGATCATATTCTACTAGATTAACCATCCGTAACACTTGTTATCACTTGGAGTGTTTTTCAGCTCTTGAAACTCACCATTGTGAAGTCAAGTTACATTCAACTATATCTCAGTCCCACCTGAAAATACTGATGTAAAACTGTTCCAAATGATGTAATACATAGATCTCTAATGGGTAATAACTCTTTGGATGGTTTCCTAAGTGTTACTCAAGGTAAACATCAACATCTCAAATTCACTTGTTTTCCCCATTGAAACGCATTGGGAAAACTGATGTTGATTGTTACTCAATTTTCCTTAACTTCTATGTGTGGAAACCACTTGTATCACATGTGAAATGATGGATTCTAACAGAAGTTAACTGTGTAGATCAGATTCTACTAGATTAACCATCCGTAACACTTGTTATCACTTGGAGTGTTTTTCAGCTCTTGAAACGCGCCATTGTGAAGTCAAGTTACATTCAACTATATCTCAGTCCCACCTGAAAATACTGATGTAAAACTGTTCCAAATGATGTAATACATAGATCTCTAATGGGTAATAACTCTTTGGATGGTTTCCTAAGTGTTACTCAAGGTAAACATCAACATCTCAAATTCACTTGTTTTCCCCATTGAAACGCATTGGGAAAACTGATGTTGATTGTTACTCAATTTTCCTTAACTTCTATGTGTGGAAACCACTTGTATCACATGTGAAATGATGGATTCTAACAGAATTTAACTGTGTAGATCAGATTCTACTAGATTAACCATCCGTAACACTTGTTATCACTTGGAGTGTTTTTCAGCTCTTGAAACGCGCCATTGTGAAGTCAAGTTACATTCAACTATAACTCAGTCCCACCTGAAAATACTGATGTAAAACTGTTCCAAATGATGTAATACATAGTTCTCTAATGGGTAATAACTCTTTGAATGGTTTCCTAAGTGTTACTCAAGGTAAACATCAATATCTCAAATTCACTTGTTTTCCCCATTGAAACGCATTGGGCAACACTGATGTTGATTGTTACTCAATGTTCCTTAACTTCAATGTGTGGAAACCACTTGTATCACATGTGAAATGATGGATTCTAACAGAATTTAACTGTGTAGATCAGATTCTACTAGATTAACCATCCGTAACACTTGTTATCACTTGGAGTGTTTTTCAGCTCTTGAAACGCACCACTGTGAAGTCAAGTTACATTCAACTATATTTCAGTCCCACGTGAAAATACTGATGTAAAACTGTTCCAAATGATGTAGTACATAGTTCTCTAATGGGTAATAACTCTTTGGATGGTTTCCTAAGTGTTACTCAAGGTAAACATCAACATCTCAAATTCACTTGTTTTCCCCATTGAAACGCATTGGGCAAAACTGATGTTGATTGTTACTCAATGTTCCGTAACTTCTATGTGTGGAAACCACTTGTATCACATGTGAAATGATGGATTCTAACAGAATTTAACTGTGTAGATCAGATTCTACTAGATTAACTAGCCGTAACACTTGTTATCACTTGGAGTGTTTTTCAGCTCTTGAAACGCGCCATTGTGAAGTCAAGTTACATTCAACTATATCTCAGTCCCACCTGAAAATACTGATGTAAAACTGTTCCAAATGATGTAATACATAGTTCTCTAATGGGTAATAACTCTTTCGATGGTTTCCTAAGTGTTACTCAAGGTAAACATTAACATCTCAAATTCACTTGTTTTCCCCATTGAAACGCATTGGGCAAAACTGAGGTTGATTGTTACTCAATGTTCCTTAACTTCAATGTGTGGAAACCACTTGTATCACATGTGAAATGATGGATTCTAACAGAATTTAAGTGTGTAGATCAGATTCTACTAGATTAACCATCCGTAACACTTGTTATCACTTGGAGTGTTTTTCAGCTCTTGAAACGCGCCATTGTGAAGTCAAGTTACATTCAACTATATCTCAGTCCCACCTGAAAATACTGATGTAAAACTGTTCCAAATGATGTAATACATAGATCTCTAATGGGTAATAACTCTTTGGATGGTTTCCAAAGTGTTACTCAAGGTAAACATCAACATCTCAAATTCACTTGTTTTCCCCATTGAAACGCATTGGGCAACACTGATGTTGATTGTTACTCAATGTTCCTTAACTTCAATGTGTGGAAACCACTTGTATCACATGTGAAATGATGGATTCTAACAGAATTTAACTGTGTAGATCAGATTCTACTAGATTAACCATCCGTAACACTTGTTATCACTTGGAGTGTTTTTCAGCTCTTGAAACGCGCCATTGTGAAGTCAAGTTACGTTCAACTATATCTCAGTCCCACCTGAAAATACTGATGTAAAACTGTTCCAAATGATGTAATACATAGTTCTCTAATGGGTAATAACTCTTTGAATGGTTTCCTAAGTGTTACTCAAGGTAAACATCAACATCTCAAATTCACTTGTTTTCCCCATTGAAACGCATTGGGCAACACTGATGTTGATTGTTACTCAATGTTCCTTAACTTCAATGTGTGGAAACCACTTGTATCACATGTGAAATGATGGATTCTAACAGAATTTAACTGTGTAGATCAGATTCTACTCGATTAACCAGCCGTAACACTTGTTATCACTTGGAGTGTTTTTCAGCTCTTGAAACGCACCACTGTGAAGTCAAGTTACATTCAACTATATTTCAGTCCCACGTGAAAATACTGATGTAAAACTGTTCCAAATGATGTAATACATTGTTCTCTAATGGGTAATAACTCTTTGGATGGTTTCCTAAGTGTTACTCAAGGTAAACATCAACATCTCAAATTCACTTGTTTTCCCCATTGAAACGCATTGGGCAACACTGATGTTGATTGTTACTCAATGTTCCTTAACTTCAATGTGTGGAAACCACTTGTATCACATGTGAAATGATGGATTCTAACAGAATTTAACTGAGTAGATCAGATTCTACTAGATTAACCATCCGTAACACTTATTATCACTTGGAGTGTTTTTAAGCTCTTGAAACGCGCCATTGTGAAGTCAAGTTACATTCAACTATATCTCAGTCCCACCTGAAAATACTGATGTAAAACTGTTCCAAATGATGTAATACATAGTTCTCTAATGGGTAATAACTCTTTCGATGGTTTCCTAAGTGTTACTCAAGGTAAACATCAACATCTCAAATTCACTTGTTTTCCCCATTGAAACGCATTGGGCAAAACTGAGGTTGATTGTTACTCAATGTTCCTTAACTTCAATGTGTGGAAACCACTTGTATCACATGTGAAATGATGGATTCTAACAGAATTTAACTGTGTAGATCAGGTTCTACTAGATTAACCAGCCGTGACACTTGTTATCACTTGGAGTGTTTTTCAGCTCTTGAAACGCACCATTGTAAAGTCAAGTTACATTCAACTTTAACTCAGTCCCACCTGAAAATACTGATGTAAAACTGTTCCAAATGATGTAACACATAGTTCTCTAATGGGTAATAACTCTTTGGATGGTTTCCTAAGTGTTACTCAAGGTACACATCAACATCTCAAATTCACTTGTTTTCCCGATTGAAACGCATTGGGCAAAACTGATGTTGATTGTTACTCAATGTTCCTTAACTTCTATGTGTGGAAACCACTTGTATCACATGTGAAATGATGGAATCTAACAGAATTTAACTGTGTAGATCATATTCTACTAGATTAACCATCCGTAACACTTGTTATCACTTGGAGTGTTTTTCAGCTCTTGAAACTCACCATTGTGAAGTCAAGTTACATTCAACTATAACTCAGTGCCCCCTGAAAATACTGATGTAAAACTGTTCCAAATGATGTAATACATAGATCTCTAATGGGTAATAACTCTTTGGATGGTTTCCTAAGTGTTACTCAAGGTACACATCAACATCTCAAATTCACTTGTTTTCCCCATTGAAACGCATTGGGAGAAACTGATGTTGATTGTTACTCAATTTTCCTTAACTTCTATGTGTGGAAACCACTTGTATCACATGTGAAATGATGGATTCTAACAGAAGTTAACTGTGTAGATCAGATTCTACTAGATTAACCATCCGTAACACTTGTTATCACTTGGAGTGTTTTTCAGCTCTTGAAACGCACCATTGTGAATTCAAGTTACATTCAACTATAACTCAGTGCCCCCTGAAAATACTGATGTAAAACTGTTCCAAATGATGTAATACATAGTTCTCTAATGGGTAATAACTGTTTGGATGGTTTCCTAAGTGTTACTCAAGGTACACATCAACATCTCAAATTCACTTGTTTTCCCCATTGAAACGCATTGGGAGAAACTGATGTTGATTGTTACTCAATTTTCCTTAACTTCTATGTGTGGAAACCACTTGTATCACATGTGAAATGATGGATTCTAACAGAATTTAACTGTGTAGATCAGATTCTACTAGATTAACCATCCGTAACACTTGTTATCACTTGGAGTGTTTTTCAGCTCTTGAAACGCGCCATTGTGAATTCAAGTTACATTCAACTATAACTCAGTGCCCCCTGAAAATACTGATGTAAAACTGTTCCAAATGATGTAATACATAGTTCTCTAATGGGTAATAACTGTTTGGATGGTTTCCTAAGTGTTACTCAAGGTACACATCAACATCTCAAATTCACTTGTTTTCCCCATTGAAACGCATTGGGCAACACTGATGTTGATTGTTACTCAATGTTCCTTAACTTCAATGTGTGGAAACCACTTGTATCACATGTGAAATGATGGATTCTAACAGAATTTAACTGTGTAGATCAGATTCTACTAGATTAACCATCCGTAACACTTGTTATCACTTGGAGTGTTTTTAAGCTCTTGAAACGCACCATTGTGAATTCAAGTTACATTCAACTATATTTCAGTCCAACGTGAAAATACTGATGTAAAACTGTTCCAAATGATGTAGTACATAGTTCCCTAATGGGTAATAACTGTTTGGATGGTTTCCTAAGTGTTACTCAAGGTACACATAAACATCTCAAATTCACTTGTTTTCCCCATTGAAACGCATTGGGAAAACTGATGTTGATTGTTACTCAATGTTCCGTAACTTCTATGTGTGGAAACCACTTGTATCACATGTGAAATGATGGATTCTAACAGAATTTAACTGTGTAGATCAGATTCTACTAGATTAACTAGCCGTAACACTTGTTATCACTTGGAGTGTTTTTCAGCTCTTGAAACGCGCCATTGTGAAGTCAAGTTACATTCAACTATAACTCAGTGCCCCCTGAAAATTCTGATGTAAAACTGTTCCAAATGATGTAATACATAGTTCTCTAATGGGTAATAACTGTTTGGATGGTTTCCTAAGTGTTACTCAAGGTACACATCAACATCTCAAATTCACTTGTTTTCCCCATTGAAACGCATTGGGAAAACTGATGTTGATTGTTACTCAATGTTCCTTAACTTCAATGTGTGGAAACCACTTGTATCACATGTGAAATGATGGATTCTAACAGAATTTAAGTGTGTAGATCAGATTCTACTAGATTAACCATCCGTAACACTTGTTATCACTTGGAGTGTTTTTCAGCTCTTGAAACGCGCCATTGTGAATTCAAGTTACATTCAATATAACTCAGTGCCCCCTGAAAATTCTGATGTAAAACTGTTCCAAATGATGTAATACATAGTTCTCTAATGGGTAATAACTGTTTGGATGGTTTCCAAAGTGTTACTCAAGGTACACATCAACATCTCAAATTCACTTGTTTTCCCCATTGAAACGCATTGGGCAACACTGATGTTGATTGTTACTCAATGTTCCTTAACTTCAATGTGTGGAAACCACTTGTATCACATGTGAAATGATGGATTCTAACAGAATTTAACTGTGTAGATCAGATTCTACTAGATTAACCATCCGTAACACTTGTTATCACTTGGAGTGTTTTTCAGCTCTTGAAACGCGCCATTGTGAATTCAAGTTACATTCAATATAACTCAGTGCCCCCTGAAAATACTGATGTAAAACTGTTCCAAATGATGTAATACATAGTTCTCTAATGGGTAATAACTGTTTGGATGGTTTCCTAAGTGTTACTCAAGGTACACATCAACATCTCAAATTCACTTGTTTTCCCCATTGAAACGCATTGGGCAACACTGATGTTGATTGTTACTCAATGTTCCTTAACTTCAATGTGTGGAAACCACTTGTATCACATGTGAAATGATGGATTCTAACAGAATTTAACTGTGTAGATCAGATTCTACTCGATTAACCAGCCGTAACACTTGTTATCACTTGGAGTGTTTTTCAGCTCTTGAAACGCGCCATTGTGAATTCAAGTTACATTCAACTATATTTCAGTCCAACGTGAAAATACTGATGTAAAACTGTTCCAAATGATGTAATACATTGTTCCCTAATGGGTAATAACTGTTTGGATGGTTTCCTAAGTGTTACTCAAGGTACACATCAACATCTCAAATTCACTTGTTTTCCCCATTGAAACGCATTGGGCAACACTGATGTTGATTGTTACTCAATGTTCCTTAACTTCAATGTGTGGAAACCACTTGTATCACATGTGAAATGATGGATTCTAACAGAATTTAACTGAGTAGATCAGATTCTACTAGATTAACCATCCGTAACACTTATTATCACTTGGAGTGTTTTTAAGCTCTTGAAACGCGCCATTGTGAATTCAAGTTACATTCAATATAACTCAGTGCCCCCTGAAAATTCTGATGTAAAACTGTTCCAAATGATGTAATACATAGTTCTCTAATGGGTAATAACTGTTTGGATGGTTTCCTAAGTGTTACTCAAGGTACACATCAACATCTCAAATTCACTTGTTTTCCCCATTGAAACGCATTGGGAAAACTGATGTTGATTGTTACTCAATGTTCCTTAACTTCAATGTGTGGAAACCACTTGTATCACATGTGAAATGATGGATTCTAACAGAATTTAACTGTGTAGATCAGGTTCTACTAGATTAACCAGCCGTGACACTTGTTATCACTTGGAGTGTTTTTCAGCTCTTGAAACGCACCATTGTGAATTCAAGTTACATTCAATATAACTCAGTGCCCCCTGAAAATACTGATGTAAAACTGTTCCAAATGATGTAATACATAGTTCTCTAATGGGTAATAACTGTTTGGATGGTTTCCTAAGTGTTACTCAAGGTACACATCAACATCTCATATTCACTTGTTTTCCCCATTGAAACGCATTGGGCAAACTGATGTTGATTGTTACTCAATTTTCCTTAACTTCTATGTGTGGAAACCACTTGTATCACATGTGAAATGATGGATTCTAACAGAATTTAACTGTGTAGATCAGATTCTACTAGATTAACCATCCGTAACACTTGTTATCACTTGGAGTGTTTTTCAGCTCTTGAAACGCGCCATTGTGAATTCAAGTTACATTCAATATAACTCAGTGCCCCCTGAAAATACTGATGTAAAACTGTTCCAAATGATGTAATACATAGTTCTCTAATGGGTAATAACTGTTTGGATGGTTTCCTAAGTGTTACTCAAGGTACACATCAACATCTCAAATTCACTTGTTTTCCCCATTGAAACGCATTGGGCAACACTGATGTTGATTGTTACTCAATGTTCCTTAACTTCAATGTGTGGAAACCACTTGTATCACATGTGAAATGATGGATTCTAACAGAATTTAACTGTGTAGATCAGATTCTACTAGATTAACCATCCGTAACACTTGTTATCACTTGGAGTGTTTTTCAGCTCTTGAAACGCGCCATTGTGAATTCAAGTTACATTCAACTATATTTTAGTCCAACGTGAAAATACTGATGTAAAACTGTTCCAAATGATGTAATACATTGTTCTCTAATGGGTAATATCTGTTTGGATGGTTTCCTAAGTGTTACTCAAGGTACACATCAACATCTCAAATTCACTTGTTTTCCCCATTGAAACGCATTGGGAAAACTGATGTTGATTGTTACTCAATGTTCCGTAACTTCTATGTGTGGAAACCACTTGTATCACATGTGAAATGATGGATTCTAACAGAATTTAACTGAGTAGATCAGATTCTACTAGATTAACCATCCGTAACACTTTTATCACTTGGAGTGTTTTTCAGCTCTTGAAACGCGCCATTGTGAATTCAAGTTACATTCAACTATATTTTAGTCCAACGTGAAAATACTGATGTAAAACTGTTCCAAATGATGTAATAAGTTGTTCCCTAATGGGTAATAACTGTTTGGATGTTTCCTAAGTGTTACTCAGGGTACACATCAACATCTCAAATTCACTTGTTTTCCCCATTGAAACGCATTGGGAAAACTGATGTTGATTGTTACTCAATTTTCCTTAACTTCTATGTGTGGAAACCACTTGTATCACATGTGAAATGATGGATTCTAACAGAATTTAACTGTGTAGATCAGATTCTACTAGATTAACCATCCGTAACACTTGTTATCACTTGGAGTGTTTTTCAGCTCTTGAAACGCGCCATTGTGAATTCAAGTTACATTCAACTATAACTCAGTGCCCCCTGAAAATTCTGATGTAAAACTGTTCCAAATGATGTAATGCATAGTTCTCTAATGGGTAATAACTGTTTGGATGGTTTCCAAAGTGTTACTCAAGGTACACATCAACATGTCAAATTCACTTGTTTTCGCCATTGAAACGCATTGGGCAACACTGATGTTGATTGTTACTCAATGTTCCTTAACTTCAATGTGTGGAAACCACTTGTATCACATGTGAAATGATGGATTCTAACAGAATTTAACTGTGTAGATCAGATTCTACTAGATTAACCATCCGTAACACTTGTTATCACTTGGAGTGTTTTTCAGCTCTTGAAACGCGCCATTGTGAATTCAAGTTACATTCAATATAACTCAGTGCCCCCTGAAAATACTGATGTAAAACTGTTCCAAATGATGTAATACATAGTTCTCTAATGGGTAATAACTGTTTGGATGGTTTCCTAAGTGTTACTCAAGGTACACATCAACATCTCAAATTCACTTGTTTTCCCCATTGAAACGCATAGGGCCAACACTGATGTTGATTGTTACTCAATGTTCCTTAACTTCAATGTGTGGAAACCACTTGTATCACATGTGAAATGATGGATTCTAACAGAATTTAACTGTGTAGATCAGATTCTTCTAGATTAACCATCCGTAACACTTGTTATCACTTGGAGTGTTTTTCAGCTCTTGAAACGCGCCATTGTGAATTCAAGTTACATTCAACTATATTTCAGTCCAACGTGAAAATACTGATGTAAAACTGTTCCAAATGATGTAATACATAGTTCCTAATGGGTAATAACTGTTTGGATGGTTTCCTAAGTGTTACTCAAGGTACACATCAACATCTCAAATTCACATGTTTTCCCCATTGAAACGCATTGGGCAAAACTGATGTTGATTGTTACTCAATGTTCCGTAACTTCTATGTGTGGAAACCACTTGTATCACATGTGAAATGATGGATTCTAACAGAATTTAACTGAGTAGATCAGATTCTACTAGATTAACCATCCGTAACTCTTGTTATCACTTGGAGTGTTTTTTAAGCTCTTGAAACGCGCCATTGTGAATTCAAGTTACATTCAATATAACTCAGTGCCCCCTGAAAATTCTGATGTAAAACTGTTCCAAATGATGTAATACATAGTTCTCTAATGGGTAATAACTGTTTGGATGGTTTCCTAAGTGTTACTCAAGGTACACATCAACATCTCAAATTCACTTGTTTTCCCCATTGAAACGCATTGGGAAAACTGATGTTGATTGTTACTCAATGTTCCTTAACTTCAATGTGTGGAAACCACTTGTATCACATGTGAAATGATGGATTCTAACAGAATTTAACTGTGTAGATCAGGTTCTACTAGATTAACCAGCCGTGACACTTGTTATCACTTGGAGTGTTTTTCAGCTCTTGAAACGCGCCATTGTGAATTCAAGTTACATTCAATATAACTCAGTGCCCCCTGAAAATACTGATGTAAAACTGTTCCAAATGATGTAATACATAGTTCTCTAATGGGTAATAACTGTTTGGATGGTTTCCTAAGTGTTACTCAAGGTACACATCAACATCTCATATTCACTTGTTTTCCCCATTGAAACGCATTGGGAAAACTGATGTTGATTGTTACTCAATTTTCCTTAACTTCTATGTGTGGAAACCACTTGTATCACATGTGAAATGATGGATTCTAACAGAATTTAACTGTGTAGATCAGATTCTACTAGATTAACCATCCGTAACACTTGTTATCACTTGGAGTGTTTTTCAGCTCTTGAAACGCGCCATTGTGAATTCAAGTTACATTCAATATAACTCAGTGCCCCCTGAAAATACTGATGTAAAACTGTTCCAAATGATGTAATACATAGTTCTCTAATGGGTAATAACTGTTTGGATGGTTTCCTAAGTGTTACTCAAGGTACACATCAACATCTCAAATTCACTTGTTTTCCCCATTGAAACGCATTGGGCAACACTGATGTTGATTGTTACTCATTGTTCCTTAACTTCAATGTGTGGAAACCACTTGTATCACATGTGAAATGATGGATTCTAACAGAATTTAACTGTGTAGATCAGATTCTACTAGATTAACCATCCGTAACACTTGTTATCACTTGGAGTGTTTTTCAGCTCTTGAAACGCGCCATTGTGAATTCAAGTTACATTCAACTATATTTCAGTCCAACGTGAAAATACTGATGTAAAACTGTTCTAAATGATGTAATAAGTAGTTCCCTAATGGGTAATATCTGTTTGGATGGTTTCCTAAGTGTTACTCAAGGTACACATCAACATCTCAAATTCACTTGTTTTCCCCATTGAAACGCATTGGGAAAACTGATGTTGATTGTTACTCAATGTTCCGTAACTTCTATGTGTGGAAACCACTTGTATCACATGTGAAATGATGGATTCTAACAGAATTTAACTGTGTAGATCAGATTCTACTAGATTAACCATCCGTAACACTTGTTATCACTTGGAGTGTTTTTCAGCTCTTGAAACGCGCCATTGTGAATTCAAGTTACATTCAATATAACTCAGTGCCCCCTGAAAATTCTGATGTAAAACTGTTCCAAATGATGTAATACATAGTTCTCTAATGGGTAATAACTGTTTGGATGGTTTCCTAAGTGTTACTCAAGGTACACATCAACATCTCAAATTCACTTGTTTTCCCCATTGAAACGCATTGGGAAAACTGATGTTGATTGTTACTCAATGTTCCTTAACTTCAATGTGTGGAAACCACTTGTATCACATGTGAAATGATGGATTCTAACAGAATTTAACTGTGTAGATCAGATTCTACTAGATTAACCAGCCGTGACACTTGTTATCACTTGGAGTGTTTTTCAGCTCTTGAAACGCGCCATTGTGAATTCAAGTTACATTCAATATAACTCAGTGCCCCCTGAAAATACTGATGTAAAACTGTTCCAAATGATGTAATACATAGTTCTCTAATGGGTAATAACTGTTTGGATGGTTTCCTAAGTGTTACTCAAGGTACACATCAACATCTCATATTCACTTGTTTTCCCCATTGAAACGCATTGGGAAAACTGATGTTGATTGTTACTCAATTTTCCTTAACTTCTATGTGTGGAAACCACTTGTATCACATGTGAAATGATGGATTCTAACAGAATTTAACTGTGTAGATCAGATTCTACTAGATTAACCATCCGTAACACTTGTTATCACTTGGAGTGTTTTTCAGCTCTTGAAACGCGCCATTGTGAATTCAAGTTACATTCAACATAACTCAGTGCCCCCTGAAAATACTGATGTAAAACTGTTCTAATGATGTAATACATAGTTCTCTAATGGGTAAAAACTGTTTGGATGGTTTCCTAAGTGTTACTCAAGGTACACATCAACATCTCAAATTCACTTGTTTTCCCCATTGAAACGCATTGGGCAACACTGATGTTGATTGTTACTCAATGTTCCTTAACTTCAATGTGTGGAAACCACTTGTATCACATGTGAAATGATGGATTCTAACAGAATTTAACTGTGTAGATCAGATTCTTCTAGATTAACCATCCGTAACACTTGTTATCACTTGGAGTGTTTTTCAGCTCTTGAAACGCGCCATTGTGAATTCAAGTTACATTCAACTATATTTCAGTCCAACGTGAAAATACTGATGTAAAACTGTTCTAAATGATGTAATAAGTAGTTCCCTAATGGGTAATATCTGTTTGGATGGTTTCCTAAGTGTTACTCAAGGTACACATCAACATCTCAAATTCAGTTGTTTTCCCCATTGAAACGCATTGGGTAAAAAAACTGATGTTGATTGTTACTCAATGTTCCGTAACTTCTATGTGTGGAAACCACTTGTATCACATGTGAAATGATGGATTCTAACAGAATTTAACTGAGTAGATCAGATTCTACTAGATTAACCATCCGTAACACTTGTTATCACTTGGAGTGTTTTTCAGCTCTTGAAATGCGCCATTGTGAATTCAAGTTACATTCAACTATAACTCAGTGGCCCCTGAAAATACTGATGTAAAACTGTTCCAAATGATGTAATACATAGTTCTCTAATGGGTAATAACTGTTTTGATGGTTTCCTAAGTGTTACTCAAGGTACACATCAACATCTCAAATTCACTTGTTTTCCCCATTGAAACGCATTGGGAAAACTGATGTTGATTGTTACTCAATGTTCCTTAACTTCAATGTGTGGAAACCACTTGTATCACATGTGAAATGATGGATTCTAACAGAATTTAACTGTGTAGATCAGATTCTACTAGATTAACCAGCCGTGACACTTGTTATCACTTGGAGTGTTTTTCAGCTCTTGAAACGCGCCATTGTGAATTCAAGTTACATTCAATATAACTCAGTGCCCCCTGAAAATACTGATGTAAAACTGTTCCAAATGATGTAATACATAGTTCTCTAATGGGTAATAACTGTTTGGATGGTTTCCTAAGTGTTACTCAAGGTACACATCAACATCTCATATTCACTTGTTTTCCCCATTGAAACGCATTGGGAAAACTGATGTTGATTGTTACTCAATTTTCCTTAACTTCTATGTGTGGAAACCACTTGTATCACATGTGAAATGATGGATTCTAACAGAATTTAACTGTGTAGATCAGATTCTACTAGATTAACCATCCGTAACACTTGTTATCACTTGGAGTGTTTTTCAGCTCTTGAAACGCGCCATTGTGAATTCAAGTTACATTCAATATAACTCAGTGCCCCCTGAAAATACTGATGTAAAACTGTTCCAAATGATGTAATACATAGTTCTCTAATGGGTAATAACTGTTTGGATGGTTTCCAAAGTGTTACTCAAGGTACACATCAACATCTCAAATTCACTTGTTTTCCCCATTGAAACGCATTGGGAGAAACTGATGTTGATTGTTACTCAATGTTCCTTAACTTCTATGTGTGGAAACCACTTGTATCACATGTGAAATGATGGATTCTAACAGAATTTAACTGTGTAGATCAGATTCTACTAGATTAACCATCCGTAACACTTGTTATCACTTGGAGTGTTTTTCAGCTCTTGAAACGCGCCATTGTGAATTCAAGTTACATTCAACTATATTTCAGTCCAACGTGAAAATACTGATGTAAAACTGTTCCAAATGATGTAATACATTGTTCCCTAATGGGTAATAACTGTTTGGATGGTTTCCTAAGTGTTACTCAAGGTACACATCAACATCTCAAATTCACTTGTTTTCCCCATTGAAACGCATTGGGAAAACTGATGTTGATTGTTACTCAATTTTCCTTAACTTCTATGTGTGGAAACCACTTGTATCACATGTGAAATGATGGATTCTAACAGAATTTAACTGTGTAGATCAGATTCTACTAGATTAACCATCCGTAACACTTGTTATCACTTGGAGTGTTTTTCAGCTCTTGAAACGCGCCATTGTGAATTCAAGTTACATTCAATATAACTCAGTGCCCCCTGAAAATACTGATGTAAAACTGTTCCAAATGATGTAATACATAGTTCTCTAATGGGTAATAACTGTTTGGATGGTTTCCAAAGTGTTACTCAAGGTACACATCAACATCTCAAATTCACTTGTTTTCCCCATTGAAACGCATTGGGCAACACTGATGTTGATTGTTACTCAATGTTCCTTAACTTCAATGTGTGGAAACCACTTGTATCACATGTGAAATGATGGATTCTAACAGAATTTAACTGTGTAGATCAGATTCTACTAGATTAACCATCCGTAACACTTGTTATCACTTGGAGTGTTTTTCAGCTCTTGACACGCGCCATTGTGAATTCAAGTTACATTCAACTATAACTCAGTGCCACCTGAAAATACTGATGTAAAACTGTTCTAAATGATGTAATACATAGTTCTCTAATGGGTAATAACTGTTTGGATGGTTTCCTAAGTGTTACTCAAGGTACACATCAACATCTCAAATTCACTTGTTTTCCCCATTGAAACGCATTGGGCAACACTGATGTTGATTGTTACTCAATGTTCCTTAACTTCAATGTGTGGAAACCACTTGTATCACATGTGAAATGATGGATTCTAACAGAATTTAACTGTGTAGATCAGATTCTACTAGATTAACCATCCGTAACACTTGTTATCACTTGGAGTGTTTTTCAGCTCTTGAAACGCGCCATTGTGAATTCAAGTTACATTCAATATAACTCAGTGCCCCCTGAAAATACTGATGTAAAACTGTTCCAAATGATGTAATACATAGTTCTCTAATGGGTAATAACTGTTTGGATGGTTTCCTAAGTGTTACTCAAGGTACACATCAACATCTCAAATTCACTTGTTTTCCCCATTGAAACGCATTGGGAAAACTGATGTTGATTGTTACTCAATGTTCCTTAACTTCAATGTGTGGAAACCACTTGTATCACATGTGAAATGATGGATTCTAACAGAATTTAACTGTGTAGATCAGATTCTACTAGATTAACCATCCGTAACACTTGTTATCACTTGGAGTGTTTTTCAGCTCTTGAAACGCGCCATTGTGAATTCAAGTTACATTCAATATAACTCAGTGCCCCCTGAAAATTCTGATGTAAAACTGTTCCAAATGATGTAATACATAGTTCTCTAATGGTAATAACTGTTTGGATGGTTTCCTAAGTGTTACTCAAGGTACACATCAACATCTCAAATTCACTTGTTTTCCCCATTGAAACGCATTGGGCAAAACTGATGTTGAGTGTTACTCAATGTTCCTTAACTTCAATGTGTGGAAACCACTTGTATCACATGTGAAATGATGGATTCTAACAGAATTTAACTGTGTAGATCAGATTCTACTAGATTAACCATCCGTAACACTTGTTATCACTTGGAGTGTTTTTCAGCTCTTGAAACGCGCCATTGTGAATTCAAGTTACATTCAATATAACTCAGTGCCCCCTGAAAATACTGATGTAAAACTGTTCCAAATGATGTAATACATAGTTCTCTAATGGGTAATAACTGTTTGGATGGTTTCCTAAGTGTTACTCAAGGTACACATCAACATCTCATATTCACTTGTTTTCCCCATTGAAACGCATTGGGAAAACTGATGTTGATTGTTACTCAATTTTCCTTAACTTCTATGTGTGGAAACCACTTGTATCACATGTGAAATGATGGATTCTAACAGAATTTAACTGTGTAGATCAGATTCTACTAGATTAACCATCCGTAACACTTGTTATCACTTGGAGTGTTTTTCAGCTCTTGAAACGCGCCATTGTGAATTCAAGTTACATTCAATATAACTCAGTGCCCCCTGAAAATACTGATGTAAAACTGTTCCAAATGATGTAATACATAGTTCTCTAATGGGTAATAACTGTTTGGATGGTTTCCTAAGTGTTACTCAAGGTACACATCAACATCTCAAATTCACTTGTTTTCCCCATTGAAACGCATTGGGAAAACTGATGTTGATTGTTACTCAATTTTCCTTAACTTCAATGTGTGGAAACCACTTGTATCACATGTGAAATGATGGATTCTAACAGAATTTAACTGTGTAGATCAGATTCTACTAGATTAACCATCCGTAACACTTGTTATCACTTGGAGTGTTTTTCAGCTCTTGAAACGCGCCATTGTGAATTCAAGTTACATTCAACTATATTTCAGTCCAACGTGAAAATACTGATGTAAAACTGTTCCAAATGATGTAATACATTGTTCCCTAATGGGTAATAACTGTTTGGATGGTTTCCTAAGTGTTACTCAAGGTACACATCAACATCTCAAATTCACTTGTTTTCCCCATTGAAACGCATTGGGAAAACTGATGTTGATTGTTACTCAATGTTCCGTAACTTCTATGTGTGGAAACCACTTGTATCACATGTGAAATGATGGATTCTAACAGAATTTAACTGTGTAGATCAGATTCTACTAGATTAACCAGCCGTAACACTTGTTATCACTTGGAGTGTTTTTCAGCTCTTGAAACGCGCCATTGTGAATTCAAGTTACATTCAATATAACTCAGTGCCCCCTGAAAATACTGATGTAAAACTGTTCCAAATGATGTAATACATAGTTCTCTAATGGGTAATAACTGTTTGGATGGTTTCCTAAGTGTTACTCAAGGTACACATCAACATCTCAAATTCACTTGTTTTCCCCATTGAAACGCATTGGGAAAACTGATGTTGATTGTTACTCAATGTTCCTTAACTTCTATGTGTGGAAACCACTTGTATCACATGTGAAATGATGGATTCTAACAGAATTTAACTGTGTAGATCAGATTCTACTAGATTAACCATCCGTAACACTTGTTATCACTTGGAGTGTTTTTCAGCTCTTGAAACGCGCCATTGTGAATTCAAGTTACATTCAATATAACTCAGTGCCCCCTGAAAATACTGATGTAAAACTGTTCCAAATGATGTAATACATAGTTCTCTAATGGGTAATAACTGTTTGGATGGTTTCCTAAGTGTTACTCAAGGTACACATCAACATCTCAAATTCACTTGTTTTCCCCATTGAAACGCATTGGGAGAAACTGATGTTGATTGTTACTCAATTTTCCTTAACTTCTATGTGTGGAAACCACTTGTATCACATGTGAAATGATGGATTCTAACAGAATTTAACTGTGTAGATCAGATTCTTCTAGATTAACCAGCCGTAACACTTCTTATCATTTGGAGTGTTTTTCAGCTTTTACACGCACCATTGTGAAGTCAAGTTACATTCAATGATAACTCAGTGCCCCGTGAAAATACTGATGTAAAACTGTTCCAAATGATGTAATACATAGTTCCCTAATGGGTAAGAACTGTTTGGATGGTTTCCTAAGTGTTACTCAAGGTACACATCAACATCTCAAATTCACTTGTTTTCCCCATTGAAACGCATTGGGAGAAACTGATGTTGAGTGTTACTCAATGTTCCTTAACTTCTATGTGTGGAAACCACTTGTATCACATGTGAAATGATGGATTCTAACAGAATTTAACTGTGTAGATCAGATTCTTCTAGATTAACCAGCCGTAACACCTCTTATCATTTGGAGTGTTTTTCAGCTCTTGAAACAAGCCATTGTGAATTCAAGTTACATTCAATGATAACTCAGTGCCCCGTGAAAATACTGATGTAAAACTGTTCCAAATGATGTAATACATAGTTCCCTAATGGGTAAGAACTGTTTGGATGGTTTCCTAAGTGTTACTCAAGGTACACATCAACATCTCAAATTCACTTGTTTTCCCCATTGAAACGCATTGGGAGAAACTGATGTTGAGTGTTACTCAATGTTCCTTAACTTCTATGTGTGGAAACCACTTGTATCACATGTGAAATGATGGATTCTAACAGAATTTAACTGTGTAGATCAGATTCTTCTAGATTAACCAGCCGTAACACTTCTTATCATTTGGAGTGTTTTTCAGCTCTTGAAACAAGCCATTGTGAATTCAAGTTACATTCAATGATAACTCAGTGCCCCGTGAAAATACTGATGTAAAACTGTTCCAAATGATGTAATACATAGTTCCCTAATGGGGAAGAACTGTTTGGATGGTTTCCTAAGTGTTACTCAAGGTATACATCAACATCTCAAATTCACTTGTTTTCCCCATTGAAACGCATTGGGAGAAACTGATGTTGAGTGTTACTCAATGTTCCTTAACTTCTATGTGTGGAAACCACTTGTATCACATGTGAAATGATGGATTCTAACAGAATTTAACTGTGTAGATCAGATTCTTCTAGATTAACCAGCCGTAACACTTCTTATCATTTGGAGTGTTTTTCAGCTCTTGAAACAAGCCATTGTGAATTCAAGTTACATTCAATGATAACTCAGTGCCCCGTGAAAATACTGATGTAAAACTGTTCCAAATGATGTAATACATAGTTCCCTAATGGGTAAGAACTGTTTGGATGGTTTCCTAAGTGTTACTCAAGGTACACATCAACATCTCAAATTCACTTGTTTTCCTCATTGAAACGCATTGGGAGAAACTGATGTTGAGTGTTACTCAATGTTCCTTAACTTCTATGTGTGGAAACCACTTGTATCACATGTGAAATGATGGATTCCAACAGAATTTAACTGTGTAGATCAGATTCTTCTAGATTAACCAGCCGTAACACTTCTTATCATTTGGAGTGTTTTTCAGCTCTTGAAACAAGCCATTGGGAATTCAAGTTACATTCAATGATAACTCAGTGCCCCGTGAAAATACTGATGTAAAACTGTTCTAAATGATGTAATACATAGTTCCCTAATGGGTAAAAACTGTTTGGATGGTTTCCTAAGTGTTACTCAAGGTACACATCAACATCTCAAAATTCACTTGTTTTCCCCATTGAAACGCATTGGGAGAAACTGATGTTGAGTGTTACTCAATGTTCCTTAACTTCTATGTGTGGAAACCACTTGTATCACATGTGAAATGATGGATTCTAACAGAATTTAACTGTGTAGATCAGATTCTTCTAGATTAACCATCCGTAACACTTCTTATCATTTGGAGTGTTTTTCAGCTCTTGCAACAAGCCATTGTGAATTCAAGTTACATTCAATGATAACTCAGTGCCCCGTGAAAATACTGATGTAAAACTGTTCCAAATGATGTAATACATAGTTCCCTAATGGGTAAGAACTGTTTGGATGGTTTCCTAAGTGTTACTCAAGGTACACATCAACATCTCAAATTCACTTGTTTTCCCCATTGAAACGCATTGGGAGAAACTGATGTTGAGTGTTACTCAATGTTCCTTAACTTCTATGTGTGGAAACCACTTGTATCACATGTGAAATGATGGATTCTAACAGAATTTAACTGTGTAGATCAGATTCTTCTAGATTAACCAGCCGTAACACCTCTTATCATTTGGAGTGTTTTTCAGCTCTTGAAACAAGCCATTGTGAATTCAAGTTACATTCAATGATAACTCAGTGCCCCGTGAAAATACTGATGTAAAACTGTTCCAAATGATGTAATACATAGTTCCCTAATGGGTAAGAACTGTTTGGATGGTTTCCTAAGTGTTACTCAAGGTACACATCAACATCTCAAATTCACTTGTTTTCCCCATTGAAACGCATTGGGAGAAACTGATGTTGAGTGTTACTCAATGTTCCTTAACTTCTATGTGTGGAAACCACTTGTATCACATGTGAAATGATGGATTCTAACAGAATTTAACTGTGTAGATCAGATTCTTCTAGATTAACCAGCCGTAACACTTCTTATCATTTGGAGTGTTTTTCAGCTCTTGAAACAAGCCATTGGGAATTCAAGTTACATTCAATGATAACTCAGTGCCCCGTGAAAATACTGATGTAAAATTGTTCTAAATGATGTAATACATAGTTCCCTAATGGGTAAGAACTGTTTGGATGGTTTCCTAAGTGTTACTCAAGGTACACATCAACATCTCAAATTCACTTGTTTTCCCCATTGAAACGCATTGGGAGAAACTGATGTTGAGTGTTACTCAATGTTCCTTAACTTCTATGTGTGGAAACCACTTGTATCACATGTGAAATGATGGATTCTAACAGAATTTAACTGTGTAGATCAGATTCTTCTAGATTAACCAGCCGTAACACTTCTTATCATTTGGAGTGTTTTTCAGCTCTTGAAACAAGCCATTGGGAATTCAAGTTACATTCAATGATAACTCAGTGCCCCGTGAAAATACTGATGTAAAACTGTTCCAAATGATGTAATACATAGTTCCCTAATGGGTAAGAACTGTTTGGATGGTTTCCTAAGTGTTACTCAAGGTACACATCAACATCTCAAATTCACTTGTTTTCCCCATTGACACGCATTGGGAGAAACTGATGTTGAGTGTTACTCAATGTTCCTTAACTTCTATGTGTGGAAACCACTTGTATCACATGTGAAATGATGGATTCTAACAGAATTTAACTGTGTAGATCAGATTCTTCTAGATTAATCAGCCGTAACACTTCTTATCATTTGGAGTGTTTTTCAGCTCTTGAAACAAGCCATTGTGAATTCAAGTTACATTCAATGATAACTCAGTGCCCCGTGAAAATACTGATGTAAAACTGTTCCAAATGATATAATACATAGTTCCCTAATGGGTAAGAACTGTTTGGATGGTTTCCTAAGTGTTACTCAAGGTACACATCAACATCTCAAATTCACTTGTTTTCCTCATTGAAACGCATTGGGAGAAACTGATGTTGAGTGTTACTCAATGTTCCTTAACTTCTATGTGTGGAAACCACTTGTATCACATGTGAAATGATGGATTCCAACAGAATTTAACTGTGTAGATCAGATTCTTCTAGATTAACCAGCCGTAACACTTCTTATCATTTGGAGTGTTTTTCAGCTCTTGAAACAAGCCATTGGGAATTCAAGTTACATTCAATGATAACTCAGTGCCCCGTGAAAATACTGATGTAAAACTGTTCTAAATGATGTAATACATAGTTCCCTAATGGGTAAAAACTGTTTGGATGGTTTCCTAAGTGTTACTCAAGGTACACATCAACATCTCAAATTCACTTGTTTTCCCCATTGAAACGCATTGGGAGAAACTGATGTTGAGTGTTACTCAATGTTCCTTAACTTCTATGTGTGGAAACCACTTGTATCACATGTGAAATGATGGATTCTAACAGAATTTAACTGTGTAGATCAGATTCTTCTAGATTAACCATCCGTAACACTTCTTATCATTTGGAGTGTTTTTCAGCTCTTGCAACAAGCCATTGTGAATTCAAGTTACATTCAATGATAACTCAGTGCCCCGTGAAAATACTGATGTAAAACTGTTCCAAATGATGTAATACATAGTTCCCTAATGGGTAAGAACTGTTTGGATGGTTTCCTAAGTGTTACTCAAGGTACACATCAACATCTCAAATTCACTTGTTTTCCCCATTGAAACGCATTGGGAGAAACTGATGTTGAGTGTTACTCAATGTTCCTTAACTTCTATGTGTGGAAACCACTTGTATCACATGTGAAATGATGGATTCTAACAGAATTTAACTGTGTAGATCAGATTCTTCTAGATTAACCAGCCGTAACACCTCTTATCATTTGGAGTGTTTTTCAGCTCTTGAAACAAGCCATTGTGAATTCAAGTTACATTCAATGATAACTCAGTGCCCCGTGAAAATACTGATGTAAAACTGTTCCAAATGATGTAATACATAGTTCCCTAATGGGTAAGAACTGTTTGGATGGTTTCCTAAGTGTTACTCAAGGTACACATCAACATCTCAAATTCACTTGTTTTCCCCATTGAAACGCATTGGGAGAAACTGATGTTGAGTGTTACTCAATGTTCCTTAACTTCTATGTGTGGAAACCACTTGTATCACATGTGAAATGATGGATTCTAACAGAATTTAACTGTGTAGATCAGATTCTTCTAGATTAACCAGCCGTAACACTTCTTATCATTTGGAGTGTTTTTCAGCTCTTGAAACAAGCCATTGGGAATTCAAGTTACATTCAATGATAACTCAGTGCCCCGTGAAAATACTGATGTAAAACTGTTCTAAATGATGTAATACATAGTTCCCTAATGGGTAAGAACTGTTTGGATGGTTTCCTAAGTGTTACTCAAGGTACACATCAACATCTCAAATTCACTTGTTTTCCCCATTGAAACGCATTGGGAGAAACTGATGTTGAGTGTTACTCAATGTTCCTTAACTTCTATGTGTGGAAACCACTTGTATCACATGTGAAATGATGGATTCTAACAGAATTTAACTGTGTAGATCAGATTCTTCTAGATTAACCAGCCGTAACACTTCTTATCATTTGGAGTGTTTTTCAGCTCTTGAAACAAGCCATTGGGAATTCAAGTTACATTCAATGATAACTCAGTGCCCCGTGAAAATACTGATGTAAAACTGTTCCAAATGATGTAATACATAGTTCCCTAATGGGTAAGAACTGTTTGGATGGTTTCCTAAGTGTTACTCAAGGTACACATCAACATCTCAAATTCACTTGTTTTCCCCATTGAAACGCATTGGGAGAAACTGATGTTGAGTGTTACTCAATGTTCCTTAACTTCTATGTGTGGAAACCACTTGTATCACATGTGAAATGATGGATTCTAACAGAATTTAACTGTGTAGATCAGATTCTTCTAGATTAATCAGCCGTAACACTTCTTATCATTTGGAGTGTTTTTCAGCTCTTGAAACAAGCCATTGTGAATTCAAGTTACATTCAATGATAACTCAGTGCCCCGTGAAAATACTGATGTAAAACTGTTCCAAATGATATAATACATAGTTCCCTAATGGGTAAGAACTGTTTGGATGGTTTCCTAAGTGTTACTCAAGGTACACATCAACATCTCAAATTCACTTGTTTTCCTCATTGAAACGCATTGGGAGAAACTGATGTTGAGTGTTACTCAATGTTCCTTAACTTCTATGTGTGGAAACCACTTGTATCACATGTGAAATGATGGATTCCAACAGAATTTAACTGTGTAGATCAGATTCTTCTAGATTAACCAGCCGTAACACTTCTTATCATTTGGAGTGTTTTTCAGCTCTTGAAACAAGCCATTGGGAATTCAAGTTACATTCAATGATAACTCAGTGCCCCGTGAAAATACTGATGTAAAACTGTTCTAAATGATGTAATACATAGTTCCCTAATGGGTAAAAACTGTTTGGATGGTTTCCTAAGTGTTACTCAAGGTACACATCAACATCTCAAATTCACTTGTTTTCCCCATTGAAACGCATTGGGAGAAACTGATGTTGAGTGTTACTCAATGTTCCTTAACTTCTATGTGTGGAAACCACTTGTATCACATGTGAAATGATGGATTCTAACAGAATTTAACTGTGTAGATCAGATTCTTCTAGATTAACCATCCGTAACACTTCTTATCATTTGGAGTGTTTTTCAGCTCTTGCAACAAGCCATTGTGAATTCAAGTTACATTCAATGATAACTCAGTGCCCCGTGAAAATACTGATGTAAAACTGTTCTAAATGATGTAATACATAGTTCCCTAATGGGTAAGAACTGTTTGGATGGTTTCCTAAGTGTTACTCAAGGTACACATCAACATCTCAAATTCACTTGTTTTCCCCATTGAAACGCATTGGGAGAAACTGATGTTGAGTGTTACTCAATGTTCCTTAACTTCTATGTGTGGAAACCACTTGTATCACATGTGAAATGATGGATTCTAACAGAATTTAACTGTGTAGATCAGATTCTTCTAGATTAACCAGCCGTAACACTTCTTATCATTTGGAGTGTTTTTCAGCTCTTGAAACAAGCCATTGTGAATTCAAGTTACATTCAATGATAACTCAGTGCCCCGTGAAAATACTGATGTAAAACTGTTCCAAATGATGTAATGCATAGTTCCCTAATGGGGAAGAACTGTTTGGATTGTTTCCTAAGTGTTACTCAAGGTATACATCAACATCTCAAATTCACTTGTTTTCCCCATTGAAACGCATTGGGAGAAACTGATGTTGAGTGTTACTCAATGTTCCTTAACTTCTATGTGTGGAAACCACTTGTATCACATGTGAAATGATGGATTCTAACAGAATTTAACTGTGTAGATCAGATTCTTCTAGATTAACCAGCCGTAACACTTCTTATCATTTGGAGTGTTTTTCAGCTCTTGAAACAAGCCATTGTGAATTCAAGTTACATTCAATGATAACTCAGTGCCCCGTGAAAATACTGATGTAAAACTGTTCTAAATGATGTAATACATAGTTCCCTAATGGGTAAGAACTGTTTGGATGGTTTACTAAGTGTTACTCAAGGTACACATCAACATCTCAAATTCACTTGTTTTCCCCATTGAAACGCATTGGGAGAAACTGATGTTGAGTGTTACTCAATGTTCCTTAACTTCTATGTGTGGAAACCACTTGTATCACATGTGAAATGATGGATTCTAACAGAATTTAACTGTGTAGATCAGATTCTTCTAGATTAACCAGCCGTAACACTTCTTATCATTTGGAGTGTTTTTCAGCTCTTGAAACAAGCCATTGGGAATTCAAGTTACATTCAATGATAACTCAGTGCCCCGTGAAAATACTGATGTAAAACTGTTCTAAATGATGTAATACATAGTTCCCTAATGGGTAAGAACTGTTTGGATGGTTTCCTAAGTGTTACTCAAGGTACACATCAACATCTCAAATTCACTTGTTTTCCCCATTGACACGCATTGGGAGAAACTGATGTTGAGTGTTACTCAATGTTCCTTAACTTCTATGTGTGGAAACCACTTGTATCACATGTGAAATGATGGATTCTAACAGAATTTAACTGTGTAGATCAGATTCTTCTAGATTAATCAGCCGTAACACTTCTTATCATTTGGAGTGTTTTTCAGCTCTTGAAACAAGCCATTGTGAATTCAAGTTACATTCAATGATAACTCAGTGCCCCGTGAAAATACTGATGTAAAACTGATCCAAATGATGTAATACATAGTTCCCTAATGGGTAAGAACTGTTTGGATGGTTTCCTAAGTGTTACTCAAGGTACACATCAACATCTCAAATTCACTTGTTTTCCCCATTGAAACGCATTGGGAGAAACTGATGTTGAGTGTTACTCAATGTTCCTTAACTTCTATGTGTGGTAACCACTTGTATCACATGTGAAATGATGGATTCTAACAGAATTTAACTGTGTAGATCAGATTCTTCTAGATTAACCAGCCGTAACACTTCTTATCATTTGGAGTGTTTTTCAGCTCTTGAAACAAGCCATTGTGAATTCAAGTTACATTCAATGATAACTCAGTGCCCCGTGAAAATACTGATGTAAAACTGTTCCAAATGATGTAATACATAGTTCCCTAATGGGTAAGAACTGTTTGGATGGTTTCCTAAGTGTTACTCAAGGTACACATCAACATCTCAAATTCACTTGTTTTCCCCATTGAAACGCATTGGGAGAAACTGATGTTGAGTGTTACTCAATGTTCCTTAACTTCTATGTGTGGAAACCACTTGTATCACATGTGAAATGATGGATTCTAACAGAATTTAACTGTGTAGATCAGATTCTTCTAGATTAACCATCCGTAACACTTCTTATCATTTGGAGTGTTTTTCAGCTCTTGAAACAAGCCATTGTGAATTCAAGTTACATTCAATGATAACTCAGTGCCCCGTGAAAATACTGATGTAAAACTGTTCCAAATGATGTAATACATAGTTCCCTAATGGGTAAGAACTGTTTGGATGGTTTCCTAAGTGTTACTCAAGGTACACATCAACATCTCAAATTCACTTGTTTTCCCCATTGAAACGCATTGGGAGAAACTGATGTTGAGTGTTACTCAATGTTCCTTAACTTCTATGTGTGGAAACCACTTGTATCACATGTGAAATGATGGATTCTAACAGAATTTAACTGTGTAGATCAGATTCTTCTAGATTAACCAGCCGTAACACTTCTTATCATTTGGAGTGTTTTTCAGCTCTTGAAACAAGCCATTGTGAATTCAAGTTACATTCAATGATAACTCAGTGCCCCGTGAAAATACTGATGTTAAACTGTTCCAAATGATGTAATACATAGTTCCCTAATGGGTAAGAACTGTTTGGATGGTTTCCTAACTGTTACTCAAGGTACACATCAACATCTCAAATTCACTTGTTTTCCCCATTGAAACGCATTGGGAGAAACTGATGTTGAGTGTTACTCAATGTTCCTTAACTTCTAGGTGTGGAAACCACTTGTATCACATGTGAAATGATGGATTCTAACAGAATTTAACTGTGTAGATCAGATTCTTCTAGATTAACCATCCGTAACACTTCTTATCATTTGGAGTGTTTTTTCAGCTCTTGAAACAAGCCATTGTGAATTCAAGTTACATTCAATGATAACTCAGTGCCCCGTGAAAATACTGATATAAAACTGTTCCAAATGATGTAATACATAGTTCCGCAATGGGTAAGAACTGTTTGGATGGTTTCCTAAGTGTTACTCAAGGTACACATCAACATCTCAAATTCACTTGTTTTCCCCATTGAAACGCATTGGGAGAAACTGATGTTGAGTGTTACTCAATGTTCCTTAACTTCTATGTGTGGAAACCACTTTTATCACATGTGAAATGATGGATTCTAACAGAATTTAACTGTGTAGATCAGATTCTTCTAGGTTAACCAGCCGTAACACTTCTTATCATTTGGAGTGTTTTTCAGCTCTTGAAACAAGCCATTGTGAATTCAAGTTACATTCAATGATAACTCAGTGCCCCGTGAAAATACTGATGTAAAACTGTTCCAAATGATGTAATACATAGTTCCCTAATGGGGAAGAACTGTTTGGATGGTTTCCTAAGTGTTACTCAAGGTACACATCAACATCTCAAATTCACTTGTTTTCCCCATTGAAACGCATTGGGAGAAACTGATGTTGAGTGTTACTCAATGTTCCTTCACTTCTATGTGTGGAAACCACTTGTATCACATGTGAAATGATGGATTCTAACAGAATTTAACTGTGTAGATCAGATTCTTCTAGATTAACCAGCCGTAACACTTCTTATCATTTGGAGTGTTTTTCAGCTCTTGAAACAAGCCATTGTGAATTCAAGTTACATTCAATGATAACTCAGTGCCCCGTGAAAATACTGATGTAAAACTGTTCTAAATGATGTAATACATAGTTCCCTAATGGGTAATAACTGTTTGGATGGTTTACTAAGTGTTACTCAAGGTACACATCAACATCTCAAATTCACTTGTTTTCCCCATTGAAACGCATTGGGAGAAACTGATGTTGAGTGTTACTCAATGTTCCTTAACTTCTATGTGTGGAAACCACTTGTATCACATGTGAAATGATGGATTCTAACAGAATTTAACTGTGTAGATCAGATTCTTCTAGATTAACCAGCCGTAACACTTCTTATCATTTGGAGTGTTTTTCAGCTCTTGAAACAAGCCATTGGGAATTCAAGTTACATTCAATGATAACTCAGTGCCCCGTGAAAATACTGATGTAAAACTGTTCTAAATGATGTAATACATAGTTCCCTAATGGGTAAGAACTGTTTGGATGGTTTCCTAAGTGTTACTCAAGGTACACATCAACATCTCAAATTCACTTGTTTTCCCCATTGACACGCATTGGGAGAAACTGATGTTGAGTGTTACTCAATGTTCCTTAACTTCTATGTGTGGAAACCACTTGTATCACATGTGAAATGATGGATTCTAACAGAATTTAACTGTGTAGATCAGATTCTTCTAGATTAACCAGCCGTAACACTTCTTATCATTTGGAGTGTTTTTCAGCTCTTGAAACAAGCCATTGTGAATTCAAGTTACATTCAATGATAACTCAGTGCCCCGTGAAAATACTGATGTAAAACTGATCCAAATGATGTAATACATAGTTCCCTAATGGGTAAGAACTGTTTGGATGGTTTCCTAAGTGTTACTCAAGGTACACATCAACATCTCAAATTCACTTGTTTTCCCCATTGAAACGCATTGGGAGAAACTGATGTTGAGTGTTACTCAATGTTCCTTAACTTCTATGTGCGGAAACCACTTGTATCACATGTGAAATGATGGATTCTAACAGAATTTACCTGTGTAGATCAGATTCTTCTAGATTAACCAGCCGTAACACTTCTTATCATTTGGAGTGTTTTTCAGCTCTTGAAACAAGCCATTGTGAATTCAAGTTACATTCAATGATAACTCAGTGCCCCGTGAAAATACTGATGTAAAACTGTTCTATATGATGTAATACATAGTTCCCTAATGGGTAAGAACTGTTGGATGGTTTCCTAAGTGTTACTCAAGGTACACATCAACATCTCAAATTCACTTGTTTTCCCCATTGAAACGCATTGGGAGAAACTGATGTTGAGTGTTACTCAATGTTCCTTAACTTCTATGTGTGGAAACCACTTGTATCACATGTGAAATGATGGATTCTAACAGAATTTAACTGTGTAGATCAGATTCTTCTAGATTAACCATCCGTAACACTTCTTATCATTTGGAGTGTTTTTCAGCTCTTGAAACAAGCCATTGTGAATTCAAGTTACATTCAATGATAACTCAGTGCCCCGTGAAAATACTGATGTAAAACTGTTCCAAATGATGTAATACATAGTTCCCTAATGGGTAAGAACTGTTTGGATGGTTTCCTAAGTGTTACTCAAGGTACACATCAACATCTCAAATTCACTTGTTTTCCCCATTGAAACGCATTGGGAGAAACTGATGTTGAGTGTTACTCAATGTTCCTTAACTTCTATGTGTGGAAACCACTTGTATCACATGTGAAATGATGGATTCTAACAGAATTTAACTGTGTAGATCAGATTCTTCTAGCTTAACCAGCCGTAACACTTCTTATCATTTGGAGTGTTTTTCAGCTCTTGAAACAAGCCATTGTGAATTCAAGTTACATTCAATGATAACTCAGTGCCCCGTGAAAATACTGATGTAAAACTGTTCTAAATGATGTAATACATAGTTCCCTAATGGGTAAGAACTGTTTGGATGGTTTCCTAACTGTTACTCAAGGTACACATCAACATCTCAAATTCACTTGTTTTCCCCATTGAAACGCATTGGGAGAAACTGATGTTGAGTGTTACTCAATGTTCCTTACCTTCTATGTGTGGAAACCACTTGTATCACATGTGAAATGATGGATTCTAACAGAATTTAACTGTGTAGATCAGATTCTTCTAGATTAACCAGCCGTAACACTTCTTATCATTTGGAGTGTTTTTCAGCTCTTGCAACAAGACATTGTGAATTCAAGTTACATTCAATGATAACTCTGTGCCCCGTGAAAATACTGATGTAAAACTGTTCCAAATGATGTAATACATAGTTCCCTAATGGGTAAGAACTGTTTGGATGGTTTCCTAAGTGTTACTCAAGGTACACATCAACATCTCAAATTCACTTGTTTTCCCCATTGAAACGCATTGGGAGAAACTGATGTTGAGTGTTACTCAATGTTCCTTAACTTCTATGTGTGGAAACCACTTGTATCACATGTGAAATGATGGATTCTAACAGAATTTAACTGTGTAGATCAGATTCTTCTAGATTAACCAGCCGTAACACCTCTTATCATTTGGAGTGTTTTTCAGCTCTTGAAACAAGCCATTGTGAATTCAAGTTACATTCAATGATAACTCAGTGCCCCGTGAAAATACTGATGTAAAACTGTTCCAAATGATGTAATACATAGTTCCCTAATGGGTAAGAACTGTTTGGATGGTTTCCTAACTGTTACTCAAGGTACACATCAACATCTCAAATTCACTTGTTTTCCCAATTGAAACGCATTGGGAGAAACTGATGTTGAGTGTTACTCAATGTTCCTTACCTTCTATGTGTGGAAACCACTTGTATCACATGTGAAATGATGGATTCTAACAGAATTTAACTGTGTAGATCAGATTCTTCTAGATTAACCAGCCGTAACACTTCTTATCATTTGGAGTGTTTTTCAGCTCTTGAAACAAGCCATTGGGAATTCAAGTTACATTCAATGATAACTCAGTGCCCCGTGAAAATACTGATGTAAAACTGTTCTAAATGATGTAATACATAGTTCCCTAATGGGTAAGAACTGTTTGGATGGTTTCCTAAGTGTTACTCAAGGTACACATCAACATCTCAAATTCACTTGTTTTCCCCATTGAAACGCATTGGGAGAAACTGATGTTGAGTGTTACTCAATGTTCCTTAACTTCTATGTGTGGAAACCACTTGTATCACATGTGAAATGATGGATTCTAACAGAATTTAACTGTGTAGATCAGATTCTTCTAGATTAATCAGCCGTAACACTTCTTATCATTTGGAGTGTTTTTCAGCTCTTGAAACAAGCCATTGTGAATTCAAGTTACATTCAATGATAACTCAGTGCCCCGTGAAAATACTGATGTAAAACTGTTCCAAATGATGTAATGCATAGTTCCCTAATGGGTAAGAACTGTTTGGATGGTTTCCTAAGTGTTACTCAAGGTACACATCAACATCTCAAATTCACTTGTTTTCCCCATTGAAACGCATTGGGAGAAACTGATGTTGAGTGTTACTCAATGTTCCTTAACTTCTATGTGTGGAAACCACTTGTATCACATGTGAAATGATGGATTCTAACAGAATTTAACTATGTAGATCAGATTCTTCTAGATTAACCAGCCGTAACACTTCTTATCATTTGGAGTGTTTTTCAGCTCTTGCAACAAGCCATTGTGAATTCAAGTTACATTCAATGATAACTCAGTGCCCCGTGAAAATACTGATGTAAAACTGTTCTAAATGATGTAATACATAGTTCCCTAATGGGTAAGAACTGTTTGGATGGTTTCCTAAGTGTTACTCAAGGTACACATCAACATCTCAAATTCACTTGTTTTCCCCATTGAAACGCATTGGGAGAAACTGATGTTGAGTGTTACTCAATGTTCCTTAACTTCTAGGTGTGGAAACCACTTGTATCACATGTGAAATGATGGATTCTAACAGAATTTAACTGTGTAGATCAGATTCTTCTAGATTAACCATCCGTAACACTTCTTATCATTTGGAGTGTTTTTCAGCTCTTGAAACAAGCCATTGTGAATTCAAGTTACATTCAATGATAACTCAGTGCCCCGTGAAAATACTGATGTAAAACTGTTCCAAATGATGTAATACATAGTTCCCTAATGGGTAAGAACTGTTTGGATGGTTTCCTAAGTGTTACTCAAGGTACACATCAACATCTCAAATTCACTTGTTTTCCCCATTGAAACGCATTGGGAGAAACTGATGTTGAGTGTTACTCAATGTTCCTTAACTTCTATGTGTGGAAACCACTTTTATCACATGTGAAATGATGGATTCTAACAGAATTTAACTGTGTAGATCAGATTCTTCTAGGTTAACCAGCCGTAACACTTCTTATCATTTGGAGTGTTTTTCAGCTCTTGAAACAAGCCATTGTGAATTCAAGTTACATTCAATGATAACTCAGTGCCCCGTGAAAATACTGATGTAAAACTGTTCCAAATGATGTAATACATAGTTCCCTAATGGGAAGAACTGTTTGGATGGTTTCCTAAGTGTTACTCAAGGTACACATCAACATCTCAAATTCACTTGTTTTCCCCATTGAAACGCATTGGGAGAAACTGATGTTGAGTGTTACTCAATGTTCCTTCACTTCTATGTGTGGAAACCACTTGTATCACATGTGAAATGATGGATTCTAACAGAATTTAACTGTGTAGATCAGATTCTTCTAGATTAACCAGCCGTAACACTTCTTATCATTTGGAGTGTTTTTCAGCTCTTGAAACAAGCCATTGTGAATTCAAGTTACATTCAATGATAACTCAGTGCCCCGTGAAAATACTGATGTAAAACTGTTCTAAATGATGTAATACATAGTTCCATAATGGGTAAGAACTGTTTGGATGGTTTCCTAAGTGTTACTCAAGGTACACATCAACATCTCAAATTCACTTGTTTTCCTCATTGAAACGCATTGGGAGAAACTGATGTTGAGTGTTACTCAATGTTCCTTAACTTCTATGTGTGGAAACCACTTGTATCACATGTGAAATGATGGATTCTATCAGAATTTAACTGTGTAGATCAGATTCTTCTAGATTAATCAGCCGTAACACTTCTTATCATTTGGAGTGTTTTTCAGCTCTTGAAACAAGCCATTGTGAATTCAAGTTACATTCAATGATAACTCAGTGCCCCGTGAAAATACTGATGTAAAACTGTTCCAAATGATGTAATACATAGTTCCCTAATGGGGAAGAACTGTTTGGATTGTTTCCTAAGTGTTACTCAAGGTATACATCAACATCTCAAATTCACTTGTTTTCCCCATTGAAACGCATTGGGAGAAACTGATGTTGAGTGTTACTCAATGTTCCTTAACTTCTATGTGTGGAAACCACTTGTATCACATGTGAAATGATGGATTCTAACAGAATTTAACTGTGTAGATCAGATTCTTCTAGATTAACCAGCCGTAACACTTCTTATCATTTGGAGTGTTTTTCAGCTCTTGAAACAAGCCATTGTGAATTCAAGTTACATTCAATGATAACTCAGTGCCCCGTGAAAATACTGATGTAAAACTGTTCTAAATGATGTAATACATAGTTCCCTAATGGGTAAGAACTGTTTGGATGGTTTACTAAGTGTTACTCAAGGTACACATCAACATCTCAAATTCACTTGTTTTCCCCATTGAAACGCATTGGGAGAAACTGATGTTGAGTGTTACTCAATGTTCCTTAACTTCTATGTGTGGAAACCACTTGTATCACATGTGAAATGATGGATTCTAACAGAATTTAACTGTGTAGATCAGATTCTTCTAGATTAACCAGCCGTAACACTTCTTATCATTTGGAGTGTTTTTCAGCTCTTGAAACAAGCCATTGGGAATTCAAGTTACATTCAATGATAACTCAGTGCCCCGTGAAAATACTGATGTAAAACTGTTCTAAATGATGTAATACATAGTTCCCTAATGGGTAAGAACTGTTTGGATGGTTTCCTAAGTGTTACTCAAGGTACACATCAACATCTCAAATTCACTTGTTTTCCCCATTGACACGCATTGGGAGAAACTGATGTTGAGTGTTACTCAATGTTCCTTAACTTCTATGTGTGGAAACCACTTGTATCACATGTGAAATGATGGATTCTAACAGAATTTAACTGTGTAGATCATATTCTTCTAGATTAATCAGCCGTAACACTTCTTATCATTTGGAGTGTTTTTCAGCTCTTGAAACAAGCCATTGTGAATTCAAGTTACATTCAATGATAACTCAGTGCCCCGTGAAAGTACTGATGTAAAACTGTTCCAAATGATGTAATACATAGTTCCCTAATGGGTAAGAACTGTTTGGATGGTTTCCTAAGTGTTACTCAAGGTACACATCAACATCTCAAATTCACTTGTTTTCCCCATTGAAACGCATTGGGAGAAACTGATGTTGAGTGTTACTCAATGTTCCTTAACTTCTATGTGCGGAAACCACTTGTATCACATTTGAAATGATGGATTCTAACAGAATTTAACTGTGTAGATCAGATTCTTCTAGATTAACCAGCCGTAACACTTCTTATCATTTGGAGTGTTTTTCAGCTCTTGAAACAAGCCATTGTGAATTCAAGTTACATTCAATGATAACTCAGTGCCCCGTGAAAATACTGATGTAAAACTGTTCTAAATGATGTAATACATAGTTCCCTAATGGGTAAGAACTGTTTGGATGGTTTCCTAAGTGTTACTCAAGGTACACATCAACATCTCAAATTCACTTGTTTTCCCCATTGAAACGCATTGGGAGAAACTGATGTTGAGTGTTACTCAATGTTCCTTAACTTCTATGTGTGGAAACCACTTGTATCACATGTGAAATGATGGATTCTAACAGAATTTAACTGTGTAGATCAGATTCTTCTAGATTAACCAGCCGTAACACTTCTTATCATTTGGAGTGTTTTTCAGCTCTTGAAACAAGCCATTGTGAATTCAAGTTACATTCAATGATAACTCAGTGCCCCGTGAAAATACTGATGTAAAACTGTTCTAAATGATGTAATACATAGTTCCCTAATGGGGAAGAACTGTTTGGATGGTTTCCTAACTGTTACTCAAGGTACACATCAACATCTCAAATTCACTTGTTTTCCCAATTGAAACGCATTGGGAGAAACTGATGTTGAGTGTTACTCAATGTTCCTTACCTTCTATGTGTGGAAACCACTTGTATCACATGTGAAATGATGGATTCTAACAGAATTTAACTGTGTAGATCAGATTCTTCTAGATTAACCAGCCGTAACACTTCTTATCATTTGGAGTGTTTTTCAGCTCTTGAAACAAGCCATTGGGAATTCAAGTTACATTCAATGATAACTCAGTGCCCCGTGAAAATACTGATGTAAAACTGTTCTAAATGATGTAATACATAGTTCCCTAATGGGTAAGAACTGTTTGGATGGTTTCCTAAGTGTTACTCAAGGTACACATCAACATCTCAAATTCACTTGTTTTCCCCATTGAAACGCATTGGGAGAAACTGATGTTGAGTGTTACTCAATGTTCCTTAACTTCTATGTGTGGAAACCACTTGTATCACATGTGAAATGATGGATTCTAACAGAATTTAACTGTGTAGATCAGATTCTTCTAGATTAACCATCCTTAACACTTCTTATCATTTGGAGTGTTTTTCAGCTCTTGAAACAAGCCATTGTGAATTCAAGTTACATTCAATGATAACTCAGTGCCCCGTGAAAATACTGATGTAAAACTGATCCAAATGATGTAATACATAGTTCCCTAATGGGTAAGAACTGTTTGGATGGTTTCCTAAGTGTTACTCAAGGTACACATCAACATCTCAAATTCACTTGTTTTCCCCATTGAAACGCATTGGGAGAAACTGATGTTGAGTGTTACTCAATGTTCCTTAACTTCTATGTGTGGAAACCACTTGTATCACATGTGAAATGATGGATTCTAACAGAATTTAACTGTGTGGATCAGATTCTTCTAGATTAACCAGCCGTAACACTTCTTATCATTTGGAGTGTTTTTCAGCTCTTGAAACAAGCCATTGTGAATTCAAGTTACATTCAATGATAACTCAGTGCCCCGTGAAAATACTGATGTAAAACTGTTCTAAATGATGTAATACATAGTTCCCTAATGGGTAAGAACTGTTTGGATGGTTTCCTAAGTGTTACTCAAGGTACACATCAACATCTCAAATTCACTTGTTTTCCCCATTGAAACGCATTGGGAGAAACTGATGTTGAGTGTTACTCAATGTTCCTTAATTTCTATGTGTGGAAACCACTTGTATCACATGTGAAATGATGGATTCTAACAGAATTTAACTGTGTAGATCAGATTCTTCTAGATTAACCATCCGTAACACTTCTTATCATTTGGAGTGTTTTTCAGCTCTTGAAACAAGCCATTGTGAATTCAAGTTACATTCAATGATAACTCAGTGCCCCGTGAAAATACTGATGTAAAACTGTTCCAAATGATGTAATACATAGTTCCCTAATGGGTAAGAACTGTTTGGATGGTGTCCTAAGTGTTACTCAAGGTACACATCAACATCTCAAATTCACGTGTTTTCCCCATTGAAACGCATTGGGAGAAACTGATGTTGAGTGTTACTCAATGTTCCTTAACTTCTATGTGTGGAAACCACTTGTATCACATGTGAAATGATGGATTCTAACAGAATTTAACTGTGTAGATCAGATTCTTCTAGATTAACCAGCCGTAACACTTCTTATCATTTGGAGTGTTTTTCAGCTCTTGAAACAAGCCATTGGGAATTCAAGTTACATTCAATGATAACTCAGTGCCCCGTGAAAATACTGATGTAAAACTGTTCTAAATGATGTAATACATAGTTCTCTAATGTGTCGGAAATCGTATCGAAGCTTCAAAGCATTTGACACTCACCTCTCTAGGGACACCTCCTGGCCATTTGTATTAACAGCACATTTTAACAGTAAACTCTTAGAGCATTGTGGACGAATACTGAATCTGTATGAAGTTGTGATATACACCTTTGAAGTCAAAAATTATAATTGGCAATAATGTCAAGCATTGTAAATCGACATCCGCTTAGCAAGTAATTATTCTGCAGTAATCGGATCAACGTTGACTAGTTACGTTAGGCGCCAGCACGGATTACTGTTGTTTAGAAGTAAATGTATGCGTAACGGTGGCTTGAACAATTACGCCAGTCGGACAGCGCCAGGTCTCGTGTTCAATAACAAACCTGGTCAGCATCTGTCTGGGGATTGCAGATTTCCATTACCTGATGCGTTTGATTGATAGTTCCGATTATGTGGCAATGCTCCTGGAAAACCTGGTTGGTGTTAGACTTCTAATCGGGAATTTAATCTGCATAATGTACATTAATAATCTAATTCCAATGTAAAACCAGCATATATCAGTATTTGAATTAAACTCTTCAACCAAACTAGACTACACCTCGTGGAAATGCGATTGGTCCATCACTAACTGTCACTAAATTTTGCAATAAATACACTGTAAAAAAATTCTGTAAATTTACATTGAAATTTTAACAGCAAAATGCTGTTTTCATGAAATATCAGTAGGTTGCCGTTTTTTACAGTGCACTGTGGGAAGACTTGTTCACTTCAGGTTCGTGGTCGAACAACAACAGTATGTCACTGTTATTTAACGGTATTATTGCATATTTTTCGATTTGTGCGACGTGTATTATCACCACGAGGTAGTTTGCACCTTTATCTATGTTTGTCATATCTTTAAAAATATCACAGTGGAGTTTTTTATAATGTTTTAATCAGACAAAGCAATAATTAGTAAAAGTCATGCAAAGTATTTCTAAAAATAATGTTATAAAAACATGTGGGTAACGGATCAATTAAAGCAGAGACCATCGTCGTAGCTGGGTGGCTACACACAGAAAACAACGTGTTTGAAATTCAAAAATCTGGCGCGACACGGAGCTGCGCAACTTCCATACTACATTAAAACTGCCATCGTGTTGCTGACAGGTAAGAGTTCGCTTTTATTCAAACTGTTCATTTGACTAAAAATCTGCAACTTTCTGTCGAAGAGTGTGGGAGGAGCATTGTGGAGTTTTTTAAAACCAGGCCAACTAACTCAGAAGTTAAGGCAGTTCTTTCCAAGGAGGAAGCCATTGATTCAGCCCATCTCATTGTTCAACTCCTAATGGCTCACTTTGCAGAGAATCAAGATGGGCTTATTCTTCCAGAAAATGTAAGTTATTCTTTATGTACATTGTTATTAGTTCTTACCATACATTATTATTAGTTCTTACTATGAACAAATGTGTAGGAATGGTTCAATCAAATATGTTTTGTCATACTTATAGGACTCGTTTGACTACAAATTTTAATATTTGATATTTTAATAAAGAAATTGTCTGTTTGTCTACACTGTGCAAGAAAATGGTTACATTGAAACTACAAAGGCACCATTAAGTTAACATATAGGGCTTTGATAATTTATTGTCTTAAAGCAATCTAATTCCATATAACTGAGTGAACAACCAAAAGAATCTTTTTTTTTTACTGTGCATCTAGAAGTCTTCCATTTTGACTCTTACTCTGTGCACTGTATAGACAAACAGATATTAAATGTTGAAAATATGTATTTTGTGTCAATATTAACAAAAAGGTAAATAAAAGTTAAGAAGTATACATTTGGATAAGCTATTCTTGTTTTAATAGGTACATTGTCGAATATTATTAGCACATATGTTTTTTGGAGATGTTAATTTCTAATTCTTATCTTTAACAATAGATGTCTGCCACCTTGAGAAGACTGGTAACCTACCTGTGACTCCTCGATTGATCCTGCTTGGTAAGTATATGAAATATGACATGTCTGCATGTTCACTAAACAAGGATCACACTCTAGGCTGGCTGGCACAACTTTTTACCATTAGGAGAACATCCATCTTTATGTGCCTCATTCTGGCCACTGTATAAAAAAAGTTTGATTAAAGTGTACTTTTTTAAACTGAAGAAAATATTTTATGTGATGCCTGAACGAGTTTGTGCTGTTTAGTTTGCATATCATAACCTTAGTGGCTTGTTGGCTAAAATATTGAAACTGCAAAGTTTGTTGTCTTGGAAGATATGAATATTATAGGATTTTGTCAGGGCTTGCATAATTTTCTCACTGCCTTTTCTATGTTAGCTCTCCAAGGATAATAGTTTATAACATGATCTGTACACTCCTTTAAGGTCCAAGTGATACTCAAGGGCAGTGGATGAAACAATGGATGATCAGCTTGGAGGGCAGAATAATCTGCGAGGGTGTGCAACCAACCTTTCTCACTGGACTTGCTGCTTTGTTTTCACTGTATTACATCTTCAACCTGCAATATCAAGAGGAAGCAGCATCCACACTGGAATTCCTTCAAAGGTAAATTTATTTTTGTCTTTCAATAATATGGTAATAATAGTATTTTTAAAAAGTAAAGTTAAAGTTTCTGGGTCTTTAAAGGTTTAAGCTGTAAGTTTGGTAACACTTCATAACATTAGCTAATGTATTAAATAACAAGCTGTTTCACTACTGTGTAAATCTTTTAAATCTTGTTTTATTATTAAAGTTTTAAGACATTGATCACTGAAAGTCTTCCCTTATTATTTTTCAGACAATTTGTTGGAATAAATCCGGAAAAAGGGACCAAGGCTGCAAAAGGAAAAGTGACATCTAAAAAGACTGGGAAAACTGTTCAAAAGAAGACAATGACAGTCAATCTGAAAGTGTCAAATCTTTTAAAAAGATTGATGGACTCTGAGTGGCACTTTATTTAAAATGTTTTTTGTTTTACAGTGGTTTGTATATACTGTTATATATTTTTTTGTATTCTACTTTTTATATCCAGAAAGGACTGGTGTTTGATAAAGCCTTTTGTTGATTTATTTTACTATATTGTGTTTTTTTTTTTTTTGTTTTTTTTTTGTCCTTGAAGCTTGATTTGAAGCTTGTTTATTATTTAATGTCAAGTTGAGGCATTTCGAAATTGTTTTTGTTTTCTTAAGCCATCTTTGTATTTCTCCATGTTATGGCTGCATATTTGTTGCACCATAGTTTATGCACTCCAAAATATGATGGCTTGCATTTTTCACATTTTTTGGCAAAAAAAACAGCTTAACAATTAATATAATGTTAAATGGAAATAAAGAAGGACTAAAACAATAAGTTGGCCTTATTTATTTTGTTTTACACAAATATAAAATGCAGGGTGTAATAGCATTTGCAATTTAGAATAATTGGGTTGTGATTAAAATGTAAATTAACAGCTATATACTGCTAAATAACATTTGTATGCTGTAGCTAAAAAAACAGTATCCTGCTGCTAAATAACAGTTATATGCTGTTGCTAACAAAACAGCATCTTGCTGTTAATTTTAATAACAGTAATCCACTGTATTTTAACAGTGCAATGCTGGCAACCACAGCTGCCAGTAGAGTACCGTTTTTTTACAGAATTTTTTTTTACAGTGTACTGATACGAACTGGCGCTACACATCCACATCATCACGTGCATTGGAAATGAGACGCTGAGCTTTTGACGCACAAATGTTTCAAAACGACACCTTGAAGCTTGTTTAAAAGTACACGTGAGATGATGAAGGGGAGGTAAAGCCAAATGTCAGTGAGATATGTCGTGTGTTACTTTTATCAGCACTGTCAATTACTTCACCCCATGTTAGCCTTGTTAATGACAACGCTGTAGACTCTTCATCGATTGATACAGACGGCGACATGAAGATCTACTAATGCACTGGAAACAAAGAGCAGGCAGCTATCCATATTTATAGTAATTTAAACATTTATTCTTGTTTACCATAAGAGCAGCCCATACTAATCATGTATCTCGAAGCATGTGCAAATAAGACTTGATACACGTATATCACCTAACGTTCAAAGTACAAGACCTGCAGTTTACCTATTGTAACATAATATAGCTAATACAACTAATGAAACCCTCTACGATAGCTAGATCTACCATTTCATCATACACATGAAACAAGACACATATTTTCATTAGATACATCTTGATCACACTGCTGCCTCACAGTAAGGAGACCCGGGTTAATTTCCCGGCTCCTCCCTGCGTGGTGTTTGCATGTTTTTCTCGTGTTTGCGTGGGTTTCCTTCGGGTGCTCCGGTTTCTTCCCACAGTCCAAAGATATGCAGGTTAGGTGCATTGGAGATCCTAACATGTCCCTAGTGTGTGCTTGGTGTATGTGTGTGTCCTGCGGTGGGCTGGCATGCTGCCCGGGATTTGTTCCTGCCTTGCGCTCTGTGCTGACTGGGATTGGCTCCAGCAGACCCCCGTGACCCTGTGTTTAGATATAGCAGGTTGGACAATGACTGACTGACTGACAGACATATTGAACATTAATGCAGTAATTATAGCAGTAATAATGAACCTGAGGAAGAAAAGGAATATTTATGAGAAGGGACAGAAACAGTGAAATCGTAGCAAACAGTATAAAAACAACATATAACACAGTAAATAGAACATATAGAATATCAAACAAGATATTACACTTCACCAGCAACCACCCGGTATCTCATAAATGGAGCTGTGTTAAAACTCTATTCAGAAGAGTCCACACCCACTGTAATACGAAGGAAACAAAAATGAATGAGAGACGCTATCTCTTCCATCTTTTCACTTCAAACGGATACTCAAAAACATTCATTAATCAGAGCTTACACAGAAGACGCCAAAAAACTCAGCAAACAATTGAACTGAATCAGAACCCCCACCCCACCTGGCACTCACTCCCTTATCACCACAAGGTGTCTGAAGGTACAGCACGCATCCTGGCCAAGTCAGGCGTCAGAATAGCACACAAACCCACCAACAATCTGCGCACGGTCCTCTTTAATGCTAAAAACAATCGATAGCAGAAACACGAAATGCAGTTTATAGTATTCCACGCAGTTCTTGCTCAGCAGTATACATAGGACAAACTTCAAAAAGAATCGCAACACATATACAGGAACATCGCAACACCGTCAGAAGAAAGGACTCACTTTCATTGATCTACACGCATACTAAATCAACAGGACATACATTTAACTGGGACAAGTCAAATTTAAGGCCAGTACTAAAAGTGGCAGAGAGCTGGCCGAATCTTGGCTATCAAATGAGAACGCCATCAACAGACACTTGGACGTAAATCCAGCATATGTAAACTTAAGAAGAACATGTTCATAATAAATAAACTGTACACCCAATACCCCCCCCCCCCCTCATCACACTGATTTAGCGACCCCCCCTCCACATAATGTGTTGCTATATATTGCCTTTGATTCTTGTAAGTCTAAGCATTATCCTCTGATGAAGACCCCTGGCAGGGGTTGAAAGCTCAGAAATAAAAACTACTTTATGATACGTGATACATTTTTTCTCCGTTTGTGGATCTCCAGCTGCAATATATATATATATATATATATATATATATATATATATATACTGTATATATATATATATATATATATATATATATATATATATATATATATATATATATATATATATATATACTGCTGCGGTGGGTTGGCACCCTGCCTGGGATTGGTTCCTGCCTTGTGCCCTGTGTTGGCTGGGATTGGCTCCAGCAGACCCCCGTGACCCTGTGTTCGGATTCAGCGGGTTGGAAAATGGATGGATGGATATATATACTGTATATATATATATATATATATATATATATATATATGTTGATTTCTATATTCAGTGAATACACGCATAACACTGTTCACTATAGAAGTGAGGCAGTGCAACACAGAGACTGGAATATTTATGAGAACAGCCAGAGTATTATGGTGAAGGAAGTGTTTTGAACCATATTAGTACAGCTGTTCTTATGCATTCTAATAGTCAGCATTTTATTATGCAAAATTTGCCATTTTATATTTTGACACTAAGTAATGTACTGCACAATAATTTCAGTTGTGTTGATGATCCAGAAAGATTTGTTTCACCAATCACAACTCTGTTGATATTTTGTAACCTGGTGGTGGAATATGCAGTGTAATGTAATTAATATAACTTCCTAACTCTTGGGTCGAAGCAGTAAGCTGACATGAGGAGTGGAAATGTCCCGCCCCCATGCATTGCGGTTCGAAGCACTGAGCAGACATGCGTAGTACTGAAATTGCATCCTGATGGGGTGTCGAAACCTCAGACATGCTGAGTACTGAGATCGTGACGGGACACCGAAGCCTCTGACATGCGCACTAGGTTAACTGAGGCTTCGAAGCCTCGAGCAGATTCGAAGCCTTAGACATGCATAGTACTACTGAGATTGCGTCATGACGGGCTTCGAACGGGGATTTGAAGCATCATACATGCGTAGTACTACTGAGATTGCGTCATGACGGGCTTCAAATGGGGATTTGAAGCCTCAGACATGCGTAGTACTGAGCTCATGATGTGGCTCCGAAGTCTCAGACATGCGCACTGGGTTAACTGAGGCTTCGAAGCGTCGAGCAGATTCGAAGCCTCGGACATGCGCACTGGGGTAACTGAGGCTTCGAAGCCTCGAGCAGAATCGAAGCCTCAGACATGCGCACTGGGTTAACTGAGGCTTCGAAGCGTCGAGCAGATTCGAAGCCTCAGACATGCGCACTGGGGTAACTGTGGCTTCGAAGCCTCGAGCAGATTCGAAGCCTCAGACATGCGTAGTACTTAGATTGCGTCATGACGGGCTTCGAACGGTGCTTCGAAGCCTCAGACATGCGTAGTACTGAGCTCATGACGGAGCTCTGAAGCCTCAGACATGTGTAGTAATGAACTCATGACGGAGCTCTGAAGCCTCAGACATGCGTAGTACTTAGATCATGATGGAGCTCTGAAGCCTCAGACATGCGTAGTATTGAGATTGGATCATGATAGGGCTTCGAAGTCTCGAGCAGACATGGTCACTGGTTACTGAATCTTTGTGAAGCCTCAGCACACTCAAAGGCATTGACCTCTATATTTTGAGAGTCTATCTGACACTTAACTCTCTAGTTATATTTTGTAATTCGTATTGACATTACACACTTCACTTAATATAGTTAAACTACAATTCAGGTAGTTGCTGAGAAGTAATTATTGTTTTTGTGGTTTGCTGTGATTTCCTTTGTCTGATACATAGTGTCAAAGATATATTGTCATATATCAACTTTATATATATAAAAAGATTAGGTAAATCGTGCAACCTTTTTATGGAACGCTTAATTTTGTTCAAAACCGTACGTCATATAGTATACATCTATAAATATAATTTTTTTGTCTTCATTAGGAGAATACAACAATGTTACTCTCGTGTCAATTAAACCAATTTGACGTGCATATGTCAAAAAACATATTCCCACATCCACCGCAGTAAGAACAGTAGTAGTAGTTCAGTTGTGCGAAGCTCATTAATTATCCTGATTAGGTGGCTCAATGGTATCGCAACTGTCTCTCGGTAAAAACACCAGCGGTTCGCGTCGTCGATCCTCCACTTGTTAAATGTTTTTTGCAATTCCCCCATTTAACAATATTTTCAGCTTGGACGGATAGCGAGCGAATCGAGCTGTCGAGGGAAGATTGGGCCGCCGTAGACGGGCAGGGGGCACACGTCCCTAATTATATTGTGTATGTAAAGAGTTTCACTGTAAAACGTAATAAGCTTCATATTTGTGTGTTTGGAGACCCTGGTGTCGTACTGAATTTGTATTGTAGAAAAACAAACTACTGTCCAGCATGCCTAAATGTGTCTTTTCGTTTCTGATCGCTATACGGCACTACCAATTTAAGACAATTCGCTATAAACAGTTTCAGCCAATCAGCGCCTTCTAAACATGCAGAATGACAGTGTGAACCTTTATTGTAGCGGCGCAGCATCTTCGTTTCAGTCAGTCATTGTCCTGTTAGACTATTTACTGTTAAGTGCTGCTTGAGGTAGCGTTTATAGTACAACAGGTAGCCTACGTAGTTCTTAAATTGGTATTGAAATGCACACACAAGTCTCCTAAATTATTTATTGAAATGCCTACATTTACAGTGTCCGTTTTAGGAAATTGTAGTTTTTACTTGTTCCCGTTATTAGGAATTACAATTTCTCAGTGTCATATATTATTCGTTACTACTCGCGAGTCATCTGAAATGTTCTACTTATACAGTCGATTTATTCCACTTCTGAAGGTGTACATTGTCGGTATTCTCCATTGCAATTGCCCCAGAGTGTAAGGTGTGCCAGTGCAACTGAAGGGTGGCAGACGAGCTCACGTAATGGGTGACAAGGCACATCCTCACCCTGATGCCGAGGCTCTTGTCATGAATATTCCCATCTTGTGCTTTTTCTCGTTCTATTATTATTGGACACGTATGTAGAGGGAATGTGTGTCTTATTTTATGTCTATGAAAGGAAGGACGGTAAAGCCTTGAATGAAACTGAGTGTTGATGCTTTGGGTGACACGACAGGTGAGGAGCAGGGAACGTTAAATGTGACAGTGACTGCGGGGGATTGTGGGACTGGAAGATGGTTTAAGAATACAGAAACGACAAAAGCTTAGTCTTTCAATAATTTTATTTACATCAATGATTTACTCCGTTGTGCTGCAGTTCGGAAGATTACTTATTTACCCAAAAGCCCCCCCCCCTGGCGCAGCCTTTGATAAGATGCATTCAGAAGGAAAGGATGTTGCTGACAAAGTCAGGTGCTTTTTTGAAAGTTTGGCTCCAGATGTGCTTATCCAGCTGCTCCTTCTTGTCAGTACTTGAGTGATCTTTATGTTCACCTCTGGATGAATTCGCAAAGTTTCTTTACAACGTTTTTGTCTCATTAACGCAGAACTCCCAAAGCTTTCCTAAAATTGCAGAAGACAGTTGTGATTAGTTATGCAGCACACGCTTTTACTCACATTGCTTTTTGGAAATCAGTAATACAAATCAGCTACAGATCTGGGAATCACTGAATAGTAAAAACGTTTAATGAGAGTGTCTTGCGCATATACTGGTGTAATGACCATGTCGGCTTTAGTGAAGCATTTCTTAGCCTCTCTGATATGATCGACATGGCGTAGAGTAGATTCTGGATTATTATAATACGTGCTACCTTACGCAAAATATGCTCATTAATTTGTTACAGATTCTAGGTGGACACAATTCCACACCAAGGAAAAAGGTGCCCCATGTAAATCGTTCATAATGTCTCCAAAATATATTTGTTAACTTTCAGACAAGTACTACTTAACTGTTTTATACAAAATCCTTATTTCAACATATGCGAGCCTAAATTAGGATTTGATCTCGGGTTACTGAACCTTATCACTGTAGCAAGAACAACTGCTTTTACGCTTTGAGCCAAAGAGCTTTAACAGACTAGTAAATGACCAAATCGACTGCTGACTGCGCAGATATCAATGACGTCATTACACAAGCGTGACTCAAAATCACGTGACGGGCGCATTTGAAGCAAGCCTCGAAGCGGCGCTTCGATCTCCAGTGCTTCGAAAGCTCGACACAGTGTCGAAACCTGAGTATCGAGCGGCCCATCACTAGACAGAGGCACACACAGGCAGCGTGAGAGAGAAACAGAGGCACACACAGGCAGCCCGAGAGAGAGCCACGCGCACACACAGGCAGCCCAACAGAGAGAGCCGTGCAATCCTTTAAAACTGAGGTTAAAACACAATGAAGGAAGCAGTCTTTAAAAACCAATAAATAAAAAAAAAACCTGTGCCTCTTTTTCATTAGCATCTCACCTGCTTCACCACCCTGCAACAGTCGAGACGCTTTCTCAGCAGCTGACCTTCTCTGTGCCTGACTCCACTACTGTCAGTCGCCTGACTCCTGCAATGTTACTATCTTGGTTGTCTTTTACATAAAGTTCGGATTTATTCAAATGTTCCTTTTTTTTCCCCTGTGCTTAAAACTCATTAAAAAAAAGTGTTTATACAACTGCTGCAATGTTAGAGAGAGAGGGCTCGCCTGCTTCTGAGAGACAGAGGGGGAGGGGGCTCCCATGCTGCTGAGAGAGAGGGGGGAGGCTCACGTGCTGCTGAGAGAGAGAGAGAGCGAGCCTGCGCATGCAGGGAGCCTGGGTTTTTTTCCCCCTGTGCTTAAAACTCATTTAAAAAAAAAAAGTGTTTATACAGCTGCTGCAATGTTACAGAGAGAGAGGGCTCCCGTGCTTCTGAGAGACAGAGGGGGAGGGAGCTCCCGTGCTGCTGAGAGAGAGCCTGCGCGTGCATCTGAGCAAAGACAATTTCCTGTTAGATTTGCCTTTGCAATGACAATTAATAAGGCACAGGGCCAAACTTTCAAAAAGATGTGAATGTATCTGCCAAAACCAGTTTTCAGTCACAGACAGTTGTATGTTGCTCTCTCCAGAGTTCCATCTTTTCATTCACTTACTGGTATGCCTGCAGGAACACGTGCAGCAAGCGAGAGAGAGCGAGCGACACACATGCATACAGGTGCGCGAGAGAGAGAGCGCTGGACGCATAAGAATAATAATACTTCATTACATTGATATACCAGTGTTTTCAGTATTCAAAGCGCTATCCACACAGGGAGAAACCGGGAAGCGAACCCAAAATCTTCCACAGTCTCCTTACTGCAAAACAGCAGCACTACCATTGCTACAAGGCAGTTAAAGAATGTACCGGCCTCGATTTTGTTTTCACTTCTGTTTACAGCGATCGGATCATAGCGTGCATTGTTGCAATGTTACTTTTCTTGGTGGCTTATTACATTACGGATGTTTCACATGTTAATTTTTTTCCCTGTGCTTAAAAGACATTAAAAAAGTGTTTCTCAACTGTGACTCCGGAACAACTCCGTACGCAAGCTATATTAACAACGACAACAACAACATTTATTTATATAGCACATTTTCATACAAAAAGTAGCTCAAAGTGCTTTACATAATGAAGAGAAGAAAAATAAAAGACAAAATAAGAAATTAAAATAAGACAACATTAGTTAACATAGAAAGGAGTAAGGTCCGATGGCCAGGGTGGACAGAAAAAACAAAAAAAAAAACTCCAGAAGGCTGGAGAAAAAAATAAAATCTGTAGGGGTTCCAGGCCACAAGACCGCCCAGTCCCGTCTGGGCATTCTACCTAACATAAATGAAATAGTCCTCTTTGTAGTTCGGGTTTTTCATGGAGTCACTTGATTAAGCATCAACAACGAAGACTCGCTACACCTTAATGAACAAGTGCTGAAACTTATCCCTACCGACGAAGTAACTTTCACCAGCGTGGCCTCCATTGTCACAGACGATCCCGCTTTCAGTCACGGACAATTGTATGTTGCTCTCTCCAGAGGTCCATCTTTTCATTCACTCACAGTGGTATCCACAAACCCACCCCATTTGGACAACTGTGTCGTTCAGCAAGTGTTCACCCCATCAATACATAATTATGCGGCGTATGTTACGCCGCAGGTTGGCTAGTAATAATATATTTTATTTATATAGCGCCTTTCCCATGCACAAAGAACCAACTTCATATGCAATGAACACTTCCAAAAATTAAATGAAGCGCATTGTCAAGAAATATTTCTATGAGTAAAGAACCATAAACTGACATTAAATAACCTTTATTTTTAAGAGTGTACTCTCCAAGGCTAGGGCACCTGTAACACTGAGCTGGATTAAGTGGTATGACAACGAGAGAGTGGGTTTAATGCTGATGGAGGATGACTGTTTGCTGTCAAGATTCGACTCCTGGAAGTTTCCGTCTCCTCTGCGGAGGGCGTCTCTGATTTACTGACATGAAACACTTTGCAGGTTAGCTTGATTGATGAGTGGGCTGCTGCGTTAGTGTGATTCCATCGGAATACAATGATCCTGGTCACCCGCTGTGCGTTATGCAATTTATTTTTCCAAGCAAATAAAAAAGAACTGTAACAGGCAATTTGTGAAAATGCATCATTGTTAATAATACACATCTAATTAAAACTTAATATAAATGTGCGAAATCCAGTTTCAGGATAATGGGATCCAATTTCAGCAGCACAGGGTGGAGAGTATCAAAGAGTCCAGTGACGCCAGTTTACATAAAATGCACATCCGGGAACATGGGAGGAAAACCCAAGCTGACACGGGTCACCGCCCAAATTCAACCTGGTCCTGATTCGCATCCAGAGTTCTGATGAGGCACCAGTACTCACTGCCGCTGCCGAGCCGCTATATACAAACATCATTTTAGATTTTTATGTAATTCCCGTGCCATAAACTGCATATTTCACATACCATTTAGTAAGATCACGCTTTTCTTTAAGAACCACTTTCCAAACCAGCACATAGGCCCTACATAGACGGGTTCTGGGGAAGCTGGAGTCCATCTCAACGAGCACTGGCTGCAAGGTAGAAACAATAAATAGACGGGGAGCTAGACCATCACAGGGTGAACACACGGAGTCAGCAGGGGCTAATTTTGCAATGCCAACCCACATAATCTGCTTACCTTTAGACTGTGGGAAGAAACCAGACAAAATCCACATGGACACAGAGAGAACATACAAACTCAAAACAGGGAGCAGAATAGCAGTGCACATTTGCTGACAAATGCTACTTTTATAAGTGTTCGATTATCAATTGAGTAATTAGTTTATTATTAAGTGTGTGGTCCCTCTTACTGACTAGTCCTCTCAGTTCAAATGCAGGGAGATACCAGCCCGTCCAGTTTTTAAGATGTCTGCTTCTTCAGCTTGCAAAGGTTAATGGAAAAGAGATGTGTTCACTGTAAACTCTAGAATTAAACCATATACCTTATTTCTTTTAACACAAGATAACAAATAGTTTTATGTATTTGAGCAATCAATACTGGATTCTCAAACGAGGCGCAAGGTGCCACACCTTGCAGATTTAAATATCTTAGTTCTATGAAACCAAGCAGATGCGGCACTTTTTTCTTACATTCTAGTCTTCAGTTCCCGTTATAGCGTCTTTCACAACTTCTGAGTGCTTTACAAGGCAATGAGGACCAGAATTACAATGCATGAGAAGCGACCGAGTTCACGTAGTGCATGTCAACTGTTTAGCCATGTTTCTAGTCGGCTGTTGCAGATATCATGGGAATCTGGAGACCCTGGAGCATTTGGTCTCAATCATTTATGCAGTTACAGCTCTTAGCGAAGCAGGGAGGTATGGATATGTTCCCGCTTTTGTTTTCTCTGTATGCATTGCTTCCCGTTCTCCCATTTAAAATAACTTGTGCAATTTCATTATTTCAATGTCCATAAAATTGTCCTTGCATTTCAGAGGTGCATATGAATTTGCTGCGGTGGGCTTGCGCCCTGTCCGGGGTTTGTTTCCAGCCTTGCGCCCATTAGAGTCTGTGAAAAAATATAGTCAGTGCCGATTGTGTAGGGTGGCACGTTCTTGGAGGCACACGCCCCACTACAGCCTATCATGTCATCTATCATGAATATTTTGTTACATTTTGAGAATAGTAGCTTACCATTAAATCAATACATTATATATATATATATATATATATAATCATTACACTGCATTTTAGCTGCTATGTGTGCATGAGCTGGGCTCACACAAAGCCTGTGTTTTCAGTTGAACTATTTTCTTAATTACATCCAACGAACATTTCCATTTTCATTTTTCTTTCACCTTGATTGTAAAAACATGTCTCCCTTCTGAATTTTAAATTGTCTATTGCTAATATGGATGTCAAAGTCAATCTTATAAGAAAGACTGAAGCAGATCTTAGTAAGTACAGCACACTGGGCTTCATGGCTGCCCAAACCTTTGCAAAGGACCCATGTGAGGACACGAAAGTGGGGGGCAGTCCTGAAGTAAAACAGGCTGAAGTTCACATGGCAGAATTTCTGTTATGAGACCCCTGATTAACCTATTAATGATGCACTTAAACAGTTGGAGGTAGTTTATTATTTTTATGTAGTTGTGGATGTTGCAATCTCTGCCCTTAAGTGAAAATTCCTGACTTTGAGAAATGTGAGAGGAAAGTTTGGAATGCTGTCAGACTTGCCGTGGAGCTGACAAAACATTCTGAATCCCTTGACAACACATTAAGCCAAGCAGGTCATTTTGACTTAGATGGAAGACTGCTTGCACATGAGTTGAAGGAATTGCTTGATTTGCCATCAAAGAACATGAATGTGTCTGAGCTGCTCACATTAACTCATGAAAAGCAGCTCACCAAGGTCTATCCAAACCTATGGAGCATCCTTAGGATTTCTGCCACTCTTCTGGTGACTGTGGCTGAAGCAGAGAGTAGCTTTTCTAAACTAAGCTCATTAAGACTTACCTGAGGTCCACCATGATACAGGATCACCTCAGTGGTCTTGCTGTCATTAACATTAACCATGTGGTTGCTGGGTAGATCTCCTATAGTGCTTTGTTGTTTCTTCACTGTCCAGCTCATCTGGTGACATTACTGATGGTGTCGGGTTCAAGAGCTCCCAAACTGGAGACTGTTGAGAATTTTGATTAGGGATCAATGTGCTTTACTATTGGTTTTGTGCTCTTAGCTATGAAAAGTTTAGGCCTGAAACAACTTTAAAAGGACACCATTAGTTTTGTTAGAGAGGCCTCTTGCCTGCCTGTCCTTCATACTTGCTTTGTTTTTGAGTTTCTGCAAGGCAAGCTGTGAGACGAGGTCATCATGCTCTCTGAAGAAGCAAGCAGGAAAACTTTGTTTTGAACATTGCAGGAACAGAGCTTTTTCTAAGACTAAACAAACTGCATGTAAGGCCTTTACCTGTGTGAGTAAAGGGTAAGCTCTTAAGCTAGCGTATAAAATATATAAGTAATTAAATGGCATTTAGAAGAGAAGCATTAGAGTTCATTAATAGCTTAGGCAATAAAATTAAACACAATGTATTATGATATTAGTTAGTTTTCAAAACTTTAGGCACTTTAGAGTTGATTATTGAAAGATATGGGACTTTTTTCTGAACATGTGCTGTGACATAGGCAGCAGGTTGGCCTCTGTCAGACCACTGGGCAGCTGTGTGCCACGACTTAACAGTGCTGCTGCCTGCATTCATGGGCTTTCTATATTAGCACACACGTATATATTTTACAGTAGCATTTGCAATATTTCTTTATATAGCTTAGTGATAATATATAATAATAAGATATAGTAGTACATATGAGTGAGCTTAAAGAAGCAATTTTTTAAAGGCTTGTTTTTTTCTTTTCTCTCAAGCATGAAGCACTGTGTCATATCAAGGTTGTTTGCAGCTTGGCCCTTATCTTAGCCTTACAGGACGGTAGTGCAACAAGTAATAATTTATTGAATTACTAATTTGGCAGTCCAATTAGTTTTTTATCTATGGGTCCCCCTGATCTCTATTTAATTGTTCCTCAACTTAATTGTTAAGTTGGGAGTTGATTAACAACTGAAAGGCCATTGACATTACCAGCCCAGGATTAGGCCTTAAAAATACAGGAAGGGGTAATCAGGTGATGTTTATCGCCAGATGGCAAATATGTCCTGCCAGCAAAAACATTGCTATGAAAAGAAGACTATTATGGGGATCTCTCCGGGGGCAAAAATATTTTTATAAGAAGGTCTGGGACACCAGGGGCCTCATGTATAAATGGTGCGTACGCACAGAAATGTTGCGTACGAACCTTTCCACGCTCAAATCGCGATGTATAAAACCTAAACTTGGTGTAAAGCCACGCACATTTCCACGGTAACTCATTCCTTGGCGTACGCAATTTCTCCGCCCGGTTTTGCAGACTGGCGGCACCCAGCGTCAAAGCAGTGCTACTGTTCCTGTGTGATCACCCTTTCATTCTTAAATCCACATTCCTGGCGCGGCTTTATAAATACACTGAAATTAACTGCATATTGTTTATTAGTGTAATGCATCTGATTGTAATTAACCTGCAGCAATATAATGGTCCAGGGAATAGCCATAGTATTCCAAATACCATAACTGCTTTAGCGTTGTAACTCTCACTGCATCTTCTTTCAGCTGATCCAGTTAAGGGTTGCCATAGCAGATCATCTTTTTCCACATTACTCTCATTGCACCACTCGGAGTATTTATGTCACTGTATCTGAGTGGGAAATCACAGCAGCAGTTGATTGTAAAGAGAATTATCGGTATACAGAATGAAGCAGATGCTGCCTGAGCCACAGCAAACGCTTTAGTCCCTGTACGGACTTCGCGGTTTAGAAACCGTTTCATCCCAAGAACTCTAAACACATTAAATCAGTCCATCAAGTGCTCCTTGTAGAAATGTTTGGACTTATAAGTACAATTACCCCACTGTAAACTTGCACTACAGTTATAATATTGCACAACCTGCGCCACTTTATAAAGGGCGTATTTACATGTGATGACGGCATTCATTTCTAAGACGAAATGCAGCAAAACATGTTGATTATATTATACAGATAAAACTTTAACTTCATTTAAATAATCTGTATTGTTAATAATTAAACATGTGAGTACACGGTGCCGCAGCGCTAGCTAGTTCAGTAATTGTTCCTGACTTGCGCTGTATTCTTGCTGGTGCTGACGCGACACTGGAAAGATAGACGGATATAATAATTAAACATGTACTACTGTTCCTTAAAAGTTTTGAAGAATCGAAGTTCTAAGCTTACAGATGGCTTCACGTCTATTACATAGCTTATTGTGTGGCGATTGAGTTTTTGGAGAAAGAAAAGTAAGGACAGGAATTGGAGGTTAGTACGTTTGAAAGAGACAGTACTGCTGTGATAAATTATTTCATTGAAGGTCGCGCATGGCGCAGCAAGCCTCTTGCGTGAGACATGAACAAGCACTGCGCCACCGTGTTCCCATGTTTAATAACATGCTTTCATTCCTATCATCATGAAAAAGATATCACGTATACATCTCAGTATTTTAATTATTCAGAGAGCTGTAATATCACGAATGTAATGGATTCTGTGTCCTGTCGGAGAAAGAGAAAGCCCGTTTAAAAAGCAGGTAGTGATTCATACACATAGAGCACATAGAAGATCAAATACAGAACAAAGCATTTAACATGCCACTTTAGTTACAATGGGATTTGAGAAACTAGTAAATTAAACGCTTTTAAGATGAAGTTTATGATGTTCTACTTTAATAGCAAAATAAACTACGTGATTAAAGTGGAAATTTCGAGATTAAAGTTGACATTTCGTGCTTTTTTCCCCACTGTGTGCCTTTTTTTGTCTGTACCCTAATAAGCATTCATATGACACTCAGACGGTGGGCTACGACTCGCTTTTTCACGGCGACTTTGATATGTGATTTCTTTTCTATTTCGGGCACTGTGTGACTTTGTGAAGTTGAGTTTCTCCGACACTCTGTTACTCGATCAGCTTCCTTTTGTTGATTATACCACTGTTTAAACCAACAAATAGTACGTTTTTCCTTTGCCTCCACTTGGTATTCGCTGAAATTCTTATATTTTCTCCCGTGCTTTTCCCATTGTCTTTTCACAGAAGGCTGTTTATATTGATTTGCATATTCAAAGAGGCGTAATTCTGGGAGGAGTTGGGGCGGGACAGAAGGCGCGTGCACGTGCGTTACTTTTCACGCAAATTGGGATTTATGTAGTGGAAGAACATGAAAGTATGCGTGCGCACAGATTCCTGCATCTGGATTTTTCTGTGCGTACGCACAATCCCGCTTTCGTGCTTACGCCATGTTATAGTGTGAGTTCTACGCACGGCGTTATACATGAGGCCCCAGGTGATTGTTATGGGTAAAGGTGCTGAGTAGGGAAAACATCATGGGAACCTTCATACAGTAGATACCGGGAACCTAATCTGGATGGGGGACATTTAGAAATAAGAACTGTAATATATTCGGGGCGCTCTGGACACTCGGGGCTCACTTCATGAACTGAGACAGGCTTTATGTGCTCCGCAATTGTTTTCTATGCTGTGCAATAAAGTCTTAAATTCTGACTGCCTTTCTGGAGAATCTGCTTGTTTTTTCTAAGATTTCTCCACAACACGACGGGAGCCTGGAGCAGAACCCACATCGTCACACTTACCATATAAGGTGCTCATCTCTCTCACATGGTGGGTGGGACAGATGTGAGCAGGTGAACCCAAACAGGAAAAAGAAGCTCACAAAATAGAAATGATTGGATTTGTGACCAACAGAAAATGGCCAATAACAAAAAAGATGCTGAAATGGTACTGAAGGAGAGCTTGTTCCTTTAAGTCAAAAGTATTCAAGAAAGAGGGGAGACACTTTCATAAAAAAGAAATCAATCAGGTGAGGGGTATCGTCTCATTGATGATGGAGAGTGACTGCAACTACTAATACTGTGATACTGAAGGTGCATCTTGTTTCCAGATTGTGTTTATGACTTTTTTGGTTTTCTGTGATCCTTACAAATAAGAAAGTAAACAGTGATTGCCTTAGACTCTTAGGGTACAGTGTTACAGTTTAGCATTTTTCAATAAACAATCGGTATGGGGATGAACCTATGGCAGTACTACCAATATGGACTACAACTCTCAGCACTTAGGAGCTGTAGGAGTGAGGGAGTAGCAGTGTTTAGGGGCCAGTGAGATCAGGCCTTGATCAGAGTGCACTTTACAATACAATAGAATTCTTTTTTGTATAGCCCAAAATCACACAAGAAGTGCCCCAATGGGCTTTAACAGGCACTGCCTTTTGACAGCACCCCAGCCTTGACTCTCTAAGGAGACAAAGAAAAACTCTTTAAAAAAACCTTTTAGGGAAAAAAATGGGAGAAACCTTAGGAAAGGCAGTTCAAAGAGAGACCCCTTTCCAGGTAGGTTGGACGTGCAGTGAGTGTCAGAAGGGAGTCGCTCTTCAGTAGGAAATAGTTGGAACTGAAATGCAGTAGCCATAACAAACACAGCATGGAAGTGTGCATATGTCACAAAAACAGGCTTTTCAGTGTGGCGCTGATCAGAAGTACAAGGTGGTGTAGCTTTAGTATTCAGTGTGCAAATCAATATATGATTTGTTTGTCTACTTAAGGCATGCCTATCCTAAGTGATAGCATTCTACATAATTACTTCATTGTAAAATTCATAGAAGAAGAGTCAGTTTAATATGTTCAGCGAAAAGTGGAGCACTAATGAGACCATATTAAATCAGGTCAGTATATTCCTCCATGGATATCCTCAGCTTCACCTGCGGGAATCAAGAAACAGGAAAGTATATTTCCTAGGAAACACACGGAGTGAGCTCCATTGCAATATGTTGGGGAATCTTTATGTAAGAAATATGCAAAATTTCACATTTAAAAATTGCACAATGATCCTCCACTGTGATGCGAACAAGAAACATAAAATGTTGATTTTACTGGTGTGCTGTGGATAACCTGCATTGCACAGCTATGGCGAAAACACAGGTAAATGAAGGCTCTAGGGAGCTAAATTATTATCCTCGTTCCAAAAAACTTTCAAAACTTCAAAAATAGGAATTAAGTCATACACAAAATGAATTTGAGCATAAATCTCTTGAAACTGTAGGTAACATGAAATTTGCCTGGAGTGCTGCAGAGATTCAGTCCCCAGACTCATGAAGTTTAACATCACCTATCAGCCTTGGTGCACTTTTGCTGTTTTTGGTAACTAAATATTAAGCCAGTGATGTACTGACAGTGTTATTCTAGTTCCTTGTTAAGTGCATCAGTAGGCTAAGCCTACTGATGTGTGGATTTGAGAGTGAAAATATGCACAAGTCAAAAGAAAAAAAAACAAGGAATTTGCATGGTGAAAAAAAAAAGTAATCTGGTGTTTGTGCATTTCTATGCAACCATAAATCACAATTGCCTTGTAAATGTGCATTTGTAACAAACCTCAATACGTATGCCTTCACGATGCTGCAGATGTTCATTGGCTGGTACAGCAGCCTTTATCCTGATATGTTGAGACTCTGCCACCTGCATTCAAGAGCATCTGCTTTTGTTCCGGCAACGAGCACACAAACTCATGCTCAGGATTATAACATCTCTTCTTTGTGTTCTGGGGGTCCAGGAAAGGCATCAATTGCCAGCGTCTGAGTGGTAACTAGTATTACCTGGCATATGTAAAGACACGATTGTTGATACAACGAATAGTATAGACCCCTTAATTGTTTCTTTTTCCTTAATTAGCAACTAAACAATAATGAGATATAAAATGAGCCAAAACACGATCAGCAAACTGTGTCCATCATACAATATCTGAATATAAAGAAAGATGAAGGTGTCAGGAATACTGATCAGCTTAGATCCCCAAATCATTTTACCAGTGCTCTTTGAAAAGAGAAAATCAACAATTTTGGAAATGTGTGCTATTGCACAATGACAGCAGCAACAAGCTATGGAATTAAATGATGGGTTTTATTAACGACAAGAATCAGTGCCTAATAAAGCAAATGGTTGGAACGAAAATGGTTAGAGTTTGAGGCCCTGACTGACATGGTCTTCTGTTGGCTCACTCACTTCACATTTCATTTCTGTTTGGGTGCCATTTAAGAAAACAAATGAAGCAATTCAGAGGAACAATGAAGAAATTCAGGGGAACAAATCTTAAAAAACAAGTCAATTAAAATTAATTCAAAAGAAGTTAATTAGCAGCAAAAACAGGTCTGTAATCATGAAAAGGGTTAGAATGAAAACCTACAGCCACTGTGGTCCTCCAGGACCAGAATTGGCGACCCCTGATATTGAACATATAAAAAACTGATGTCTGCCAAAGCTGTTTTGCCTCAAAATAAGTGAATCACGCATTGACCCAGTGCCATGCCGGTCTGTTAAAGGCTTCCAGCACAGCAGGCATGACGGAGTGAATCTTGGCTGAGATATTACTGACCTTGTCAGCCTGTTCCCTGGTAAATGACAACACGTAGGCTACACAAACTGACAAAGAAAAAAGTTCTTCAGTGAAAATGCACAGCATTAACCGTCTTAAAAGGCAACTGAAATACAATCTGTACATCATATTCAACACTTCTGATGTGTAATATGTTTGTCACGTTATAATAACAGCTCGGTGATATGAACTACGGTTATGCGTGCCAGTCGTCATTTATGTGATTTGGCTACATTTCCCTACTTGACCAAGGGTGTCATCATTTCCCATTTTCTCCGAATTGTTAGGTACGCATGGGTCAGTGTTGCCATAAATACACACTCGTTTCAAGTGTTCTTTTATAACTCCCGACGTTTGTGTGAGAAGTTGCGTATGTGCATTTTGGGCCCCTGCTTATGCAACTTTTATCAATCTAACCCTTAGTGAGTTTGATGTTCTTAAAAACAATACTTTCAATATTAAATATGGTCTTTAGATTGTCTAACGGTTTTAAATATATATACAGGTGCTGGTCATAAAATTAGAATATCATGACAAAGTTGATTTATTTCAGTAATTCCATTCAAAAAGTGAAACTTGTATATTAGATTCATTCATTACACACAGACTGATGTATTTCAAATGTTTATTTCTTTTAATGTTGATGATTATAACTGACAACTAATGAAAGTCCCAAATTCAGTATCTCGGAAAATTAGAATATTGTGAAAAGGTTCAATATTGAAGACACCTGGTGCCACACTCTAATCAGCTAATTAACTCAAAACACCTGCAAAAGCCTTGAAATGGTCTCTCAGTCTAGTTCTGTAGGCTACACAATCATGGGGAAGACTGCTGACTTGACAGTTGTCCAAAAGACGATCATTGACACTTTGCACAAGGAGGGCAAGACACAAAAGGTCATTGCTAAAGAGGCTGGCTGTTCACAGAGCTCTGTGTCCAAGCACATTAATAGAGAGGCGAAGGGAAGGACAAGATGTGGTAGAAAAAAGTGTACAAGCAATAGGGATAACCGCACCCTGGAGAGGATTGTGAAACAAAACCCAATCAAAAATGTGGGGGAGATTCACAGAGTGGACTGCAGCTGGAGTCAGTGCTTCAAGAACCACCACGCACAGACGTATGCACAGACGGGTTTCAGCTGTCGCATTCCTTGTGTCAAGCCACTCTTGAACAAGAGACAGTGTCAGAAGCGTCTCGCCTGCTGAGTGGTCCAAAGTTATGTTCTCTGATGAAAGTAAATTTTGCATTTCCTTTGGAAATCAAGGTCCCAGAGTCTGGAGGAAGAGAGGAGAGGCACAGAATCCACGTTGCTTGAGGTCCAGTGTAAAGTTTCCACAGTCAGTGATGGTTTGGGGTGCCATGTCATCTGCTGGTGTTGGTCCCTTGTGTTTTCTGAGGTCCAAGGTCAACGCAGCCATCTACCAGGAAGTTTTAGAGCACTTCATGCTTCCTGCTGCTGACGAACTTTATGGAGATGCAGATTTCATTTTCCAACAGGACCTGGCACCTGCACACAGTACCAAAGCTACCAGTACCTGGTTTAAGGACCATGGTATCCCTGTTCTTGATTGGCCAGCAAACTCGCCTGACCTTAACCCCATAGAAAATCTATGGGGTATTGTGAAGAGGAAGATGCAATACGCCAGACCCAACAATTCAGAAGAGCTGAAGGCCACTATCAGAGCAACATGGGCTCTCATAACACCTGAGCAGTGCCACAGACTGATCGACTCCATGCCACGCGCATTGCTGCAGTAATCCAGGCCAAAGGAGCCCCAACTAAATATTGAGTGCTGTACATACTGATACTTTTCATGTTCATACCTTTCAGTTGGCCAACATTTCTAAAAATCCTTTTTTTGTATTGGTCTTAATTGATATTCTAATTTTCCGAGATACTGAATTTGGGACTTTCATTAGTTGTCAGTTATAATCATCAACATTAAAAGAAATAAACATTTGAAATACATCAGTCTGTGTGTAATGAATGAATCTAATATACACGTTTCACTTTTTGAATAGAATTACTGAAATAAATCAACTTTGTCATGATATTCTAATTTTATGACCAGCACCTGTATATAAAAAAAAAACTCAAATTTTTTTCAATTGTTTCATAAAACTAATCCTGTATCAATGCAGCAATTCTCAACCTGTGAGGTAGACGAATAACAGCCAGGAGATACTGTAGATAGATAGATAGATAGATAGGTAGATAGATAAGGTGCTATATGACAGATTGATACATAGTTAAAAAGTTGTTTTAAAGGACCGTTGGTTACTCAGCAGCGAAGTCGAGTCAGCATGCTTGTCTGCCATCCTCTCTCTCGCAGTTGCTCGGTACAGCCACTGCTCGCCTTGATTCCGCGCCAACTCGAAGTCTCCTACTGCTCACGTGAGGTGAGAGGTGACAGCTCCCGCTCGCTCCAGACCTCTTTTAGGCGTTGTCGCTACCCGATCTGCGTGCCTACCCAATTTGCGCGCGCAGCCGTTTTGAAAGCCTAACATGCCGTAAAGTGTTCACGCATGCGTTAAACAGATTGGGCAGCACCGTAAAGTGTGTGATGACGTAACCTTTCAACACTCACGCGCACGCAGATCGGCCCGGCAACGGGAAGCAGGTAGTGACACAAGCGTTGTCGCTACCCGATCTGCGTGCCTACCAGATTTGCGCGCGCAGGCGTATTGAAAGCCTAGCATGCCGTAAAGTGTTCACGCGGGCGTTAAACAGATTGGGCAGCACCGTAAAGTGAGCGATGACGTTTTCGTTCAATACGTATGCAATAGACACTCCGCATGCGCTTAATAATAAAAAAAAATATATATACTAAACATTTCGCTTTACGGCACGGATCGCTCTCAACTGCGCATGTCGATACACAACGGGCAGTACAGTATTTTCGTTTAAATGCCGTGGTAGTTGACCATAACGATAATATTATTAAATATTCATTGTACGTTCTGTTTTCAGGGCTGAATTAAGCGTGTCGTACTCCTCGTTATAAACGTTAATTCTTTATCACTGAGATCGCTTCGTTTAGTTTACATAGCACTTCATTTTTCAGTTCCCAATGTACAAATAAGTATTTAACCATTGCATATGTTATTATAGTCTACATATAAAAAATAAGTGAGTTTTAAAAATAGATGTATTCAAGTACTTTATTGTCATTGAGTAACGCAACGAAATTACTCGTGTCAACTTCACGTTGCATTTAAATTCCAATGTGAAATAGTTCAGATATATAACAATACAATAAATAAAGTATGAACTAAAAACTGAGTAATCATACAAAATATGTTCAAAATATTGGCAAGATGCCATATAAAATGTTAAAAGTAACCAGGATGGATTATTATTGCATAAATGCACAGCAGTATAGATTACCTATACTACATTAATTGTACATGATCAATGAAAACGATTTCAGATTGAGGAGATATACGAGTTCAATAAGTTTATAGCAGTTGGAAAAAAGTTTTTTTTTTGTCTATTTGTAGCATACAGATTGATAATAATAATAATTCTTTGCATTTATATATCTGAAATGCCTGCCAGATGGGAGAAGCTCAAACAAGTTCTGTCCACGATGAGTGTTCTCCTTGATGATGTGTTCAGCTCTTCTTACACAGGGAATCTTGTATCGATGATCAAGTGATGGCAGGTCAGTTCCATTGAACGTCTTGTGATGTTTTTATGATCCACTACTGGGCTTTTTTGGCAGGTTTGGTGCAGCTGTTGTACCAGGCTTTCATGCAGTTAGTCAAAATAAGTGTGTATATATGTAAAAATGAACTGTTGATGCACTTTTCATCCCTGGAAAAACTCTTTAAAAATAACCTTACATATTATTATTAATGAAATACACATCATAGGGCATCATGGTTTACAAAATTTTGTTGCGGTGATACTAGTAGATCGCATAAACAGTCTTTTTAAAGAAAAAGAAATCTTCATTTCATGTCTAACCCACATAAAGCACAACCCCAGCACCATCTTCTGTGATACTATTGCTTGTCGTGTACTCAAATTTAAATGGCTTTTATTCACCCATATAGTGTCTTAACTGTGAGTTAATAACTGAATAATGAAAAAGGAAAAACACTTTTAATGCAAATTTTATTGAATAAATGTTATGAGAACGACAAAAGTGAACAATGTGAGAACAATGCACCTAAAAAAAACATATCAAATGTACAAAAAAAAAAAATTGTAAAAAATCACCACATAGCTTTTAACATATTTTACCCAGAGCACAGAAAATTTAAAGTTACATTTTTTGCTATTTTGATCATTAAAATTATTCCACAAATAACTTCTCTAACATATTTTAATACTAATAAAGCCCAAACTGCTTAACAAATATATATAACTTTATGAAAATGAAAATATATATATACAATTAAAAAGTAAACAAGAGGAAAATTGAAAGGTCCTTCTCCTTAAATATATCTGATGGTCAGATGGCCCTGTTGAAGAACACATAAAGGTCCAGTTGGTCAGGATGATTGACAAAACAACGTCTCAGGGTCACAAGGTCACAGCCTCCCCAGGCCCCTGTGCACATTCTCACCAAGCATACTGTTGTGGTGTTAATCCAATTGCAGCTCCATTTCAAGAGGGTCTTCAGAAATCTTCTCTCTTCAGCACCACAGTCAGTGGCACAAGACTTGACCAGGGTGCATGGCAAAGGGCATCACTGGACAAAAAAAAAACAGCAAAAAAAACAATTGTTATTATCTGGTGTAACTCTTTCAAAGAGTATGCAGTTCCATTCATAAACCAGAAGTAAATCATAAACTGATAGAAGTGGGAATTAAGCAGAGGTGAAGTTTAAAAATTGAGTTTTAAAAGTATTTTGAAATGTTTTTCATTTATAGCCAGCATTCTATATTTTTGGCATACATGTGCAAGCTGCTTCACCAGTTCTTTCATAAGCTAATTAGTGGTTGTGGATTAAAGATTACACTGAGGAGTGTTGGGGGAGAGACAGTACCAAATACTGGAAGGGACTAAACTGTTCAGAGCTTTTTATGTAATGAATAGTATAGTACTTTAAAAATCAATTGTGAAGGAGACAGCCATCCAGTTTATTAAAGCTAAGGTCAAGTAAATGAGCTTGGAATATGAAGAAAAACAAAATGTAAACAAAACAAGATCCATTACCCCAGAATACTTGGCAATAACGCAGTAAATTCAGACCCAAGACTCAAATGAAGGATTCTGGAAGCACTGGGCAGTAGCATCATCTTCTATTCCAACAGATATCACAGCATTCCCTCCTTCTTTAATTGTTGCCCTCTCTTTCAGTTAAATTCTTCCACTTCACTAAGGTAAGTAAAATATAAAAATAATAAACAAGAAATATTTAAACACTTACTTCAAACATTCATAGACTTGACTTTTACCTGATACTGTATTCTGGGCCACCAAGAAATAAGTCTTCTGCCTCCTGTCCTGATACACCCTGTAGAGCAGCCAGGGCATGGATGATGGACTATCCAAAATTAAGAAAGAACAGAATACAAAAGTTGCTTGCATGTAACTGAAATATGACCACATCACATTATAAGTGAAGGCATACACCAATTACCCAGTAACACAGCATAATACCCCTAAGAATGTGTGCTTTACTTTGCAAATGAAACAGCCTGGTTTTGTTTCTACTGAAACTCATACAACGAGAAAAACACAGCAGTTACTGGGATTGCGAGGATTCACACACAGACTAAGATATTGTGGTCTAATGTTGGGGAGTTGCATAAGAAAAAACACATTTTAACATTCGTTAGTGGATACCAATTTACTTCTCTCTTTAAAAGAATTGTAAAATTTAGACACCTGATCTAAGATACATCAAGGCAGTTCAGTTTTTCATATTCCCAAAAAGAGAAAACCTACTAATCCATTAATCAAGTATAAATCAGTAAATAACAGGAAAGTCCACCTGAGCAGTTTTTTTAATAACACAATTTATTAAAAGTTTTGCATATTTCAAAATATTCATGCACGTTCATTGAAATCAACAGCCTATTTAAAACGGTAAATTTTGTAATATTCCAATTATTAAACAAAACGTCAGATAATCCTAAATATATCTATATTATATTACAGTATATACTGTATTCTCAAAAAATGAAAAGCATTCAATAAACATTACATACAGTACCTTTAATCATAAAATTCACGGACACACGTCGTATTTCACTTCGCTCTCTGACCGTTAAATTGTTGCTAAATTCTTCCCGTAAAAGATATTCTTTCAAGTCGTTGTAAAATTGAAAAGTCTTCATTTTTTCCAAGAAGTGAAAAATATTCTTCTGCCAGGAAAAAAATTCAATATGCTCCTATTCTTTACAGCGTTCTTCTTTCTCCTTCTCACTCGAATGGCGGAAGTTCTATTTGTTAAT